>NC_056612.1:19911522-20171522 GCF_018340385.1 Cyprinus carpio | reverse complement strand
TTCCACCACTGTCATGAGTTAAAGTAAGAAAAAATTATAATTAAATTTTAATATAGATTTGAATAAAGATTTTAACATAAATAAATGAAAATATCATTAGAATAAAATTAATTTACAATTTTTTCCCCACACAGCTTGGAGGTACAGTCGGAGATATTGAGAGTATGCCTTTCATTGAAGCTTTTAGACAGTTTCAGTTTAAAGTGAAACGGGAGAATTTTTGTAACATCCATGTCAGTCTTGTACCTCAGGTAAGAGCTTGTTTTTTTTTTTTTTTTTTTTTTTTTTACTAATAGTTATATTTAAACATTTGTAGTTGAAAAGTGCTTTAAAAGCGGATGTATTTTTAGCCCAATTCAACAGGAGAACAGAAGACCAAACCCACACAGAACAGTGTTCGGGAGCTTCGTGGACTTGGCCTGTCACCTGATCTTGTCAGTCTTTATTCTCTATTATATGCTATAAGGAGCCAATGCAAGTAAAGTCACTTCAATTGTTAGATTGTTTTTGGTGTGTTTCTGGGAATGCATCGTTTTTGTTTGCAGATTGTTTGTCGTTGCTCCACTCCATTGGAAACTGCCGTGAAAGAGAAGATCTCCATGTTTTGCCATGTAGAACCTGAACAGGTGATCTGCATACAAGACGTGTCCTCCATCTACAGAGTACCTCTACTCTTGGAGGATCAGGGCATGCTTGAGTTCTTCTGCCGCAGGCTGGACTTGTCCATTGAGATGAGACCTCGCAAAATGCTCACAAAATGGAAGGAGATGTCAGACCGGTTTGTACTATTTGGATTTGCCTAAACGTCTCAAAAATGTTTATTCTTCCCAAAAATTCCAAGTTTGATACAGTTGTTTTAAGCAGCCTGTCCTTGTTTCATAGATCTGACCGACTCCTGGAGCAAACCTCCATTGCTTTAGTAGGCAAGTACACCAAGCTTTCAGATTCGTATGCCTCTGTTATTAAAGCACTGGAGCACTCTGCCCTCGCCATCAACTATAAGCTAGAAGTCAAGGTAAGAAATGCCAGAGGAACTAGAAGCAATTTCCTGTGCTTCTATGATGAAGTTGATAATTTTGCCCCGTCTGAGAGTGCCTTTTGAATTCAAATTGTAGTTCTTGCATACTTCACAATATTAGTTTTTTTTTTTTTTTTTTTTTTTTACTGTATTTTTGATCAAAAATATGCAACCTGGTGACCTTAAGAGACTTCTTTCAAAAACGTTAAAAAATCGAACCTACCCCAAATTGTTAAACTGTAATGTTTTTTCAAGTGTGTAAGTGTGATAGTATAAAATGGTACTTAATTTCAGTACATCGATTCGGCAGACCTAGAGCCAGCAGCGTTGCAGGAGGAGCCGGTGAAGTACCATGAGGCCTGGCAGAAGCTCTGCAGTGCTGAGTGAGTGTACTCTCAAAAACACTAGAAATTAACATAAACTCTGTTTTGTCCATCAACAGAGAACATTTAAATTATAAATTTTAATCTGCTGGTGTCATATAAACTCTGTGGGCTCTTGGATAATGTTAACCAATATCAAGATAGCTATTTAGGCTTTGTATTAGCAAACTTCAGTTTGTTCTGGCTTTATTCTAGCATATAATGGCCTACTTTTTCAGTGTAAACAGTACTCAATGGTTAAAATCAGGACCTGTTTTTTTTTTTTCATGACAAAAACTGCATTGTGGTTTCCTAAAAATAACCATACATTATGGATGTAAAATAGTTTACGAACTATCATTGACTTTGAATTAGTGTTGTCAAATGATTAATTGCGATTAATCGCATCCAAAATAAAAGTTTTTGTTTACATAATATATGTGTGTGTGCTGTGTATATTTATTATGTATATATAATTACACACACATGCATGTATATATTTAAAAAAGTTACATTTATATATTAAATATATTTATATATAATAAAATGATATTAATGTAAATATATACATGTAAATATTTTCAAAATATATAATGTATGTGTGTGTATTTATATATACATAATAAATATACACGGCACACACATATATTATGTAAACAAAAACTTTTATTTTGAATGTGATTAATCACGATTAATCGTTTGACAGCACTACTTTGAATATTTATTCATCGAATGTTCATTGAATGTTTGCTTGACTGTTAGTGGGGTACTTGTTCCTGGAGGCTTTGGTGTGCGAGGCACTGAAGGAAAAATCCAAGCTATTAACTGGGCGAGGAGACAGAAAAAGCCATTTTTAGGTAACACAAAACGAGCAGTGCAATGTTAGTGGCAAAATATGATGTAAACACTAGTTACTTCGACAGCATGCCTGTGGTTTCCTCATTCCTCAATCTCATTTGGCAGGTGTTTGTTTGGGCATGCAGTTGGCAGTGTGTGAATTTGCTCGTAATGTACTTGGCTGGGAAGGTAAGAACACCCATACAAGATTTTATGATATGTCTTTTAAATCAAACTTTGCACATGCTTTTAAAGTGTTTTTATCTTAACTGCTTTCTTCTTGACAGATGCCAATTCTACAGAATTTGACCCTGAAACAAAACATCCAGTGGTAAGTAATGGTTTGGTAAAACAAATGAGCAAATCTGAATAATGGTTCTTTTTCTTTTGGTGTGATGAGACCTTTTTCTGTTCTCAGGTGATTGAAATGCCCGAGCACAATCCGGGGCAGATGGGAGGTACAATGCGGTTGGGAAAAAGGCGCACCTTATTTAAAAACACCTCCAGCTTTCTTCGTAAGTTGTGATCTTTTGTGAAAGTCACTCATCACGAAATTCAAAACTGATACTGTATTTAAAGGTTTTAAATTTGCATAATATTTTAATTGTTTTGTTGTAGGAAAGCTGTATGGAGATGCTGAATATGTGGACGAAAGGCATCGACATCGCTTTGAGGTACGGTTAATATTTACGAAACGACTTTTCAAATGATTTCTTTCTGTTTGTTTAATTAGCTTCTTTTGTGTCTTTTTTTAGGTGAATCCAGAATTGAAGCAGCACTTCGAGGATAGAGGTTTTCGATTTGTGGGTCAGGATCTGGAGGGGGAGCGAATGGAGATCATTGAACTTGATGGTCAGTGAATCTCCAGTATCTGAACCTGTGTGGAGCGGTAGTCAGTATTCACTTCAGCTTGTTTCTTCTGTCACGGCAGATCACCCTTATTTTGTCGGAGTGCAGTATCACCCAGAATTCACTTCTCGCCCCATCAAACCCTCTCCTCCTTATTTTGGCCTACTACTGGCAGCATCTGGGAAACTACAGAACTACTTACAAAAAGGATGCCGGCTCTCACCTCGGTAATTTGCCTAATTAACTCTCTTAGATGAGCTTAACTATTGAAAATTGCTATAAGCAGTATGACTTACCTTGCTTTTTTTTTTCTCTGTCAGGGACACATACAGTGACCGAAGTGGCAGTAGTTCACCGGACTCCGAGATATCTGAAATCAAATTCCCATCACTTTCTTAAAGTGGCAATACACATATAATCATGAAATCAAAACTTTCATGACATGAATTTGTTGTTTGAATAAATGAATAAAAAAGTTAATGTGTGCTTTTTAAGCAAAATATGGTGTATGCATACTGTTCTGTCAACAGTGATATACTTAAAAGATAAAATAATATAAGGCAAGATGAGAAGTAGCATTACACAGGTTTAAAAGTATATTCATGCATTAAAAATTATCAAAAAATCACTTAAAAGTGTCAACATGAGTTTAGTGTGATAATATAGCTTACTGATCATGTCTGTGCAAACATTTTTCAGCTCCTGGTTTTTTTTTTTTTTTTTTTTGGAAAAAGACTAGATTTACACACCCCTTAAACAGTAATCCCACATATAGATAGCATTTAGACAGTTTACAGCTAAAAAAAAAAAAATACCATTGTAAACACATTACTGTACATCCAAATTATGTTTGCTTTTTTCCAAACTGAGATAAGAATGAAAAGTATTGTCCCCATATAACGTAACATATTAAGCTCAAAACATTCCTTTATTATAAAACGCTAATTTAAAATAGACGTCCGGGCTTTCATTTTGTAAAACCCATTTTCTGAGATCTCGCGATAATTCAGCAGAGCTCCGTTCGCCAGAAGAGGCGCCTGCAGAAGGAATAACAACATCAACTTAAATTGGGTTTTGAATATTTCCAGCTCATAAACGTCGAAGATGGGTAGATAATACAGAATTGTTTGGATCAGGTACTACACTTATTCACCATCTAACAGGATTATATAACACAAAAGGAAAGCATCACGAGATGTGGACTGGCACAAATGTTTACTTGCTAGCTGCTAATATGCTAAGCTGAAGTTGATTTGTTGAAGGATTATAGCAACCACGAAAACATGATTTATATGTTCATTTGCATTATTAAAATTATTAATGTCAGTATAACATCCGCATTTGCCTAAGTAGTTCAAGTTGATAATCTCAGAAAACATCAGCGAAGCTAAAAAGCTAACGCCGTTAGCTTGTAGAGCAGATGACAGTTCTGTGATGTTTTCCTAGTGAGCTCTGTGCATGAGTGACTCTAGAAGTTATTCGTTTTTTGGGCTACTTAAAAACAATGTATTTAAGCTCAAGTATTTAATATTTCTTGATACCTTTTTATTTATTTTTTTTGCAGCTGAACAGACCGCACTCTGGCTTTTAAGAGGCTCCTGACAGATATCTCTTGACTAGCATAGTATGACCCAGTACACACCACAGACTAGTCGCTCTAACTTCTTAACTGTTGTGAAAGCAGAAGCTTCAACACCACCCATCTCCACCAACATGGCCAACAGCACCGTCGCCCCCGGGAAAGTTCCAGGCACCCCTGGACCTGCAGGAAGACTGAGCCCTGAAGGCACTCAGGTGAGACCCAAAGCAGTACAAATGTTTTAGACTTTGCCTCTATTTGTATTCCACATAACATTTATGATCTAATATCCTCCGAACAGGTGCTTAGTAAGAAGAAACTGCAGGATCTTGTGAGAGAAATTGACCCTAATGAGCAACTCGATGAAGATGTGGAGGAGGTAGGTATTACTGTTGTTGTTAGTGACGCACACAAGTATGTATTTTCATAAATGACAAGTCTGTCTGTGTGCTGCCTAAACAACTACTCCGCCTTAATGAAGGAATTTATAGTAATAGTTGTATTTTAAAACAAGAAACATCCCCTTACATCCACATTAAAATGTGAAGAATATGTGTAAATTATATGTGAAAAAAAAATTAGTCAGTTGATTATTGATATTGTTCCCGAGGTATTCATTTTTGTCAGCTCAGTGCTTATAAGATTATTTTATATTATTATTATTATTATTTTATTCAGCAAGGATGCATTAATTTGGTCAAAAATAACAGTAAAGTCATTTTGACAAGACTGTGGGTTGCCTGAATGACTTCTCAATCTTTAAGAAGTGAATTATAATTATAATAATAATAAAAAAAACAGTATTTCAAAATAAGAAGCATCCCTTTACATCCACTGCTAAAATAAAAGTGTGAAAATAAATAAATAAATAAACTAGTCAGTTTATTTATTTATATGGTTCCCTAGTTCCATATAAGTCTATTCTGAATATTAAAATTCAAACATTATTTCATATATTTATAATTTTAATACTTTTATTCAGCAGGGATGAATTAGGTTAGAAAGTAACAGTAAAGACATTTATAATGTCAAAAAAATCCTGTTTCCAATAAATACCGTTCTTTTGAACCTTCTGTATCATGGTTACCACAAAAATAGCAAGCTAAACAAATGTTTATAACATTGATAATGAATAATTCTTGTGCAGAAATCAGCATATTAAAAAGATTTCTAAACCTTTGTCATCACAGGAATAAATTGGCTTATAAAATTTATTTAAAAACAAAAAAAAAAAAAGTTTTTTTTTAAATTTTAATAATATTTCACAATATGATAATTTTTACACTATCAAATAAATGCAGCCTTGGGTGAGTAAAAGAGATTTCTTCCAAAAATAGTCAAAATCTTACCAACCCCAAGTAGTGTCCCTATGCTGTTGTCTGTTGATCTGAGTCATTTCCCTTTCCCTTCAGATGCTCTTGCAGATTGCCGATGACTTCATTGAGAGTGTGGTGACGGCGGCGTGCCAACTTGCGCGACACAGGAAGTCAAACACCCTTGAAGTGAAAGATGTCCAGCTACACCTGGGTGAGGTTCTTGCATAGACAGTTCCCAGTGGTTTGAGTGCCTTTTTTATGAATTTAAATAAATACACACATTGTTTATGCTTCTTACATTGAACTTTTTTTTTTACATTTTGTTTTATTACCATTCTAAAGAATAATACAAGGTAATATAGTCCCTAATCCAATATTGCATCACAGAACGACAGTGGAACATGTGGATTCCTGGTTTTGGTTCAGATGAGATCCGACCGTATAAGAAGGCTTGCACCACAGAAGCTCACAAACAGGTCAGCTATCGTTTTTATGCACTTGAACTGAAATTATGAAAAACACATGACTTGCACACCTAAATATCTTTTTCTGTTCTTTCAGAGAATGGCATTGATCCGCAAAACAACCAAAAAGTAGCAAGATCGGAAGCACCAATAAACATTCTTTTTCTGCAAGTTTTGGAAGTGGAGGGATTGAACCTATATATGTTATGTTAATCAGAGAGGCAGAATGCGTTGTACTATTCACAGTACAGTTCTGTTGACTTTTCGCATTCAAAAGGTGCATAGGAAGTGACGTAAATTGTCTGTACGGTTCACTTTGTGTTAAAACAGTTTATTTTGGCACTTTGGTCTCTGACTTGGTGCTATACTGGGGTTTATTATATTATAGAATCTCACGGATTTCTGTGAAAAACATCAGTTTATTGTTTCTCCCACAAACCGAGTTTTCATATTTTGTGTATAGCTGACCCTTCATGTGGTCACACGACATTTGCTCAGCTGGCATTAATAGCTATGCACAATTACAATCACCATGTATCTGATTTGTTCATAGTGTTTGGTGTTATAGAATTCATCACTTAAGTAATATTTAGTACTATATATTAGACATCTTTAGTGTGTGATTTTCTAAAGGTAAACAGTCATTTTTACCAGAGAAATAAATACCACTTCCCCATTTAATTCATTGCATTGGAAGTATTGACATAATGCAGAATGGTTAATTGGTTATATGTGTGATGTATGGGAAATGGTGCATAAACCCTTTCTGCTGTGGGTTTGTGGGCAGATTTGAACATTTCCGTGAAGTTAAACTGAGTATAAACTGTTTGTTTTTTTGCCATGTATCACAGTGTTTTACAGTCTTTTGTTTTTCATGAATAAAAAACAACTAATTGTGATTTATTCACACTGAACTCACTCAGATTTTGTTGGACATAATTTCAGAAATTAACAACTAACATAAACTGTTTCAGCAATGCATCTATGTATATATATATATATATATATATATATATATATATTAGTGAATAGTTTAACTCTTAAATACCTCTAGAATGTCTGTATCAGCAAAAAAACATCCATGTTTATGGAAATACGTGGCCTTAATAATATGACATAATATGATGAATAGCAGTTAAAATCTTTAACTGATGCAGCAACACTATTGCCACACTAATAAACCTTTATCCAATGTTGTTCCCAGAAATACGAACAAGCATTGGAAATTAAATGTACATATGCATGTATATTACGTTAATCATGAGTTTCAGTGTGGTTCGCAAATGCTGATACCTTGCAGATAAGCAAAAATTATAATACACTAGTCAACATTTAAAGCGGATCAAAACCTTTCATCAAAGTTGTCCTAAAACCTAAAAGTGTTCTTGTCTTAGGACAACTTTGATGAACTTTTTTGAACCACTTCAAATGTTGACTGCTGTATATACCTATAATCTGAAAGACATTTACATTTGCTTTAATGTGTATTTGGCAATGTCAGACATCCATCCTATTTGAAGATCTACACATATCGTAAGTTAACAAGAACAGCTCTTATTTTTCTCAGCAGCTTCATTGTTTTGTATCTTCTGGAGTGTTTGGTCTGTAGGTGCTGAGCTCTTGACTCCATCCCACCCGTCACGCAACTGGATCTCTCCGCTTTTTATGCCCTGATAAACCCTCCGGGTCAAGAGTTCAAAGGCCTCTTTCACATTGTGACCTGTTTTTGATGAGGCCTCGATGTACACTGCTCCCAATTGGCTTGCGAGCTTTTCTGCCTCAGTACGGTTCACGGCTCGCTCTCCAGCTTTGACCCTGTCACTTTTGTGTCCCACCAGCACAAAGAGCACAGTGAAGGGTTGCACACGTTCACACACCTCTGCATACCACTGCTGCACGTTTTCGAAAGATTTGCGGTTGCCCAGATCGAACACCAGAAGACCTCCGACTGAGTTACGGTAGTAGGAGCGAGTCACAGACCTGCGAATGTACCATAGTTTAGGGTTATTTTTTGTTCCAGACCTCTGCACTATAATAATCAATAATCTGTTTATACATTGCATTTATTCTGACTCCATTGTAGTACATAATGGCTTCTTTTTACCAACCAATCAATTCTCAATGGATAAAATCCAAATAAACAATGTTCTTTCTCACTGGATAATCTGTATCTTTCTGAAATCCTTTAAAAGGAAAGTCAGTTAACACAGCCATATTTGCAACGCCTCCGGGGAGCTATTTCAGGCATGCAAAACCAACTCTTATTTCCTTGAATGAGGAAATACTGAAATTGGAAAAGCAGCTCTTCAAACTCACATTTAAATAACAAAATCAGCAGTAACTGTTGCATAAATGTTATTTCTTATCATCAATTTTCCTATCCTCCCCCACTGATGCAATTGACTATTTTATTCAGAAGCCAGGATTTGTTCCACCTTATTGTGCATTGCAATTTCTTCCATTCGTAAACTCTCTTTTGCAACCTGTTTTTTCAAGAGTGTAGTAATACGAGAAAACCACTGTTTTAGCAGTTAAACATGCCTTGATAACTTAAAGCAATGTTTATTATCAAATAAATAATGTATTTTATTTGCCCCCTTCACCTTGTCACAAGGCTTGACGTTGACACCCATGAGACTTTGGAATGACATGAGGTAGAGTAAACGATGACAATTTTCTTTTTTGGGTGATCTGCCTGTTTGTAGTCATCTATGCATATCAGAAAACAGGCCCAACTCCAGCTCTAAGTTAAATGGGCCATAGTTCTCTCCGGGCGGGCTGAAGAGTCGGCGTGGTTGCCAGGGTGGGCCAATTAAGTGGGCCAAGCCCAACCCCCAACCCCCATGTGGAGCCCGGCCTGGCAGTGAATCAATTTTTAGTGTAGACTGACAAAATACTTCCTGGAAGTATCATGAGAATTCTTGTTGCTGTGATGAGTAATATGTTTCACAATCCTTTTTACAGAAGCGAGGCAACTTCTTTAAACTGTTTTTAGAAACTGACTCTTATGACTAAATGTACAGAAGTTACTGTGAGGGGAAAAATAGTCATGTGTGAATTATTCAGCTTAAACAGTGGTGTCCAAAACTTCTTGCAGAGTTTAGTTTCAACCACAGATAAACACACATGAACCTGCTAATCAAGGTCTTCAGGATTACTAGAAACGGACAGGTGTGTTTGGGCAAGTTTGAGCTAAACTCTGCAGGTCGTTGGCACCCCTGACCTTAAGTGTACGATCTGGAGAATAGTTTGTTCAATTCATGGTAGAACTTACTTACCTAAACCTCTCCTGACCAGCTGTGTCCCAGAACTGCAGTTTGACCCTCACCCCAGGTTCCACCTCTAGGAAGTGTACAAAGAAGTCCACTCCGACTGTTTGGTTGATGCACTCCAGAAACAGATCCTCAGTGTAGCGCTTCAACATGGATGATTTGCCCACCGTGGAGTCTCCTAGCATGATGATTCGAAACTGGTACTGCCACAAAGTGAGATCCATGACTTGAGCCAAATGAAAGCAGCGAATGAAAAGGCTAGGGTTGTCACTCCACCAGGATCCTCAGAGAACCTCTTATCTGTGAGGTCTTGAAGTTCTCAATGTAAACATAGGTAAAAAATAAACCCATAGTTCCTCAGCTTCTCGTGTTTTCCTGCATAGAGCAGAGTCTGTTTGATCGTTGTAGGGGTGGGAGCTTCTGTCTAACTCATCTGTTTCTTTAATCTTTGCCTGTTCATACTTGTTATTGGGCGGGGTTTATGTGAGAGGCGGAGTTTATAAATACCAGCAGAAAGTTGGGAATTTCTTATTGACCAGAGGGAATGAGCATGCAGTATCATATCAGAACAAGCCCAGCATTTCCTGTTGAGGCCAGCTCACGGCATGCATCACATAAAAGCACATTTAATGAAGAAAAACATTTCAGCTAGGCCTTTCTTAATAGGCCAACCATGAAAATGCTTCCACCCAGGTCATAACCTCTGAAGATGATGGCTGGAAGACTTCCAATGTCATGATGAAATCAAGCCCACTATATTCCTCACCAGTGTGCATTACAGGTTAGTTTGCTACAGAATGTTTCCACAATTATGTGGCTTTCCAAACAGGAGGTGAACAACAATGAAACAGACTCCCTTAGGACACAGAGACAATTTAGGCCAGCTTAGGCTATAAATAGATTGTTTCACTTTGTTTTCAGATACTTTAGATTAGTGGACTAGCCTACTTTATAAATCCAGTGAACAATTAATTGTAATACTATCAACAGTGTGTTACTGCTATTAGTTTTTGTGTATATGGAAGCATAAAAAGTGATAGGTCTATGAAGGCTGTTCAGACTCTTATAATGAAAGGAATTCATACCAGAAAAGCAAGGGTGGGGATCCACTGAAGCGGAATAGCTGTCTATTATTTACTTACAGAAAAGGAAAGCTGACTTTAAAGAGCACTGGTAATATATTATTACTATGGTTTTTTTGAGTAGAATGACCGTTAAAACGTGAACATTTTTCTCACGACTCCTTACAGCTTGCTTTAAATGTCTAATAATATGTATGTATGCTATGCATTTTTGTAGCATTTCCTTCTTTAAACCAGCTTGTAATTACATGCATTTTTCAATCTCTTCCTATGTCAATGATAACGCAACCAGCTATAATGACTAGGATCTGCTGGCTTTTTGTATTTTCTGCTCTTATTTTGATGGAAATATCTATGCTGTGATTTCAACTTAGGTAAAAGCTGAGTACGAAAACATTCATTATAGTAACTAAAAGCAAAATTAAATAAGTTAAAAATTTAATAAACAAAAATGTATAAACAACAACAACAAAA
Source organism: Cyprinus carpio (assembly GCF_018340385.1). Taxonomy (NCBI): domain Eukaryota; kingdom Metazoa; phylum Chordata; class Actinopteri; order Cypriniformes; family Cyprinidae; genus Cyprinus; species Cyprinus carpio. The sequence continues at coordinate 20,160,269 of NC_056612.1, read as the reverse complement.
AATAAAATAAAAAATGATTATACATGAATGTATGAAAAATAACAACAAAGCATCTGAATGGAATCATCACGTGAAATTAGGTATGAAAATGTGACAAGTTTATTTGGTAAAGATTATAATATATTTTCAAACATAGATATTAGTTATAAACATCAAGTATTGAAATCAGAAATCAGTTACTGGCACTTTAATAGAATGAAATATTTATGATTTATAGTGGTTCATGTCTTTTTCATCAAAATACATGGCTACTTTTGAATGGCCAAAAATGGAAATAAAGACAGTTTCACACTGACTTTATGAGACAACAGGTGTTGTTTTAAGCTGGCTCATTCTTATTACTCTTATTTTCAGCTGGCTTGTCCTTATGAATCTTGCCCCATCTTTCATGCAAAATGAATCGCCTTCAATATAAAGGTTTTTGTTTATGTAATATATTTATGTGTACTGTGTATATTTATTAGGCTATGTATATATAAATACACACACATACAGTATACATTTTGAAAATATTTTTTCTTAAATATATACATGCATATGTGCATATGTGTGTATTTATTAGGGGTGTGACGAGATCTCGTGGCACGATCTGACTGGTCTCGCGAGAAGGTGACGATATCCTCGTGCAGACCTTTCAGGTACTGTATCACTGGCCCTTTTACCAGTGGTATGTAATGTAAGTTATGTAAGATATTATGTTCACATCAGGCAAGTGGCCGCATGAGAAGCGGGGAAATTAAGCAGCGAAGTCTTTATCTAGTCATAAAAACAGAATTAACGCGGAATGTCACGGAATTTTTTTCAAATTTGGGATCCTCTCCGATTATTATTATTATTTGCTTATTTGCTTAATCCAGCTTAGACGTGTTTTCCCTTTTTTTTAATTTGTATATATACTGTTTGAATGACAGCTTGGTAAATCTGTTGGCGATCAAATATTCAATATCGCTGCCTATTTTTGGTTTTAATTATAAAATGTGGAATTCTTTTTTTTAAAGGAATAATCACACAACATTTCTTCCATGTTTTAATTTTAATAGTAAATCCCCTTTGTTTGCCAGAAAATATATTTTGCTTAATTTTCAATGATTAAATGATAAATGGTGAAATTAATGTTTTATGCCTTCATTTGATAACCAGAAAAATGTAAATGGACAACACCGAATTTCTGAAAAAAAAAAAATAATAATCATAATGCTATTTTAAGAAAAAATAAAATGAATAAATTAAATTGTGTTACGCATTCAAATAGTTAGACATGCTAAAACACAGAATTTGGTAACAATAAAAAATATAAATAATATGGTGAGAAAAAATAAAACATTTCATAGGGCCCTAAACTAAACATATTTTTTGTTAAACTTTTAATAAATTGATGTGAAAATGTATATACTATTAAAAAGGAGTTGAGAAAAATTAAATGGAAAAAAAATTATATATATTTTTTATTAAAGTGGAAATCAGTTTACTAAATAATAAACTTGACTGACTGCTACTTTAAAGGGCTATTATTTGTGTTGTTTATCATTTATTTTGTAATTGATAATTTATAATTTTGTGCAATTACTTGTCTGTCAGTTGAGTTTGAAAAACCTTTTGCATTGTTAACATGTTGTTTATACCTGCATAAAATGTATTAAAAAAGATGTTTAATTTCATAAAGTACAATTTGATTTCAAAATGCACCTACGTTTTTTTTTTTGCATTTTTTGTTTTTCAGTTGAATTAAAGACAATTTTTCCCTATAAATTTCATCATTGAGGATTTCTTTAAAAAAGTTTAAAAATCTTGTCTCGTCTTGTTCTCGTGAACCCACTCTCGTGTCTCATCTCGTCTCATCTCGTCTTGCGAAGTGTATCTTCACACACCTAGTATTTATATATACATAATAAATATACACAGTACACACACATATATTATGTAAACAAAAAGTTTTATTTTGGATGAATCGTTTGAGAGCACTAATTTGTGATTTATAGTTGTTTAATGTCTTGCATATTTTTATTTTTCAACTGGCTCATCCTAGTTGGTCTTGTTTTCATGGATCTTGCCCCAGCTTTCATGTAAACGCACCTCTCCACTCAGATAGCCCTGATAAATGCGTCGGGTCAACAGCTCAAAAGCTTCTGCCACATTGTGACCCGATCTAGCCGAGGCCTCGATGTATGGTGCTCTCAATTCACTTGCAAACTCTTCCACCTCCTCTTGAGTCACTTCCTGCTCTTTTCTGTCACACTTGTGTCCCACAAGTACAAAAAGGACAGTGTAGGGATTCACTCTATTACACACCTCTGTGTACTGATGCTCAGCGACTCTGAAAGACTCACGATTGCCCAGGTCAAGCACCAGCAGGCATCCAGCTGAATGAGGAATATAAGACTGGACAACCTGATGCTTCCTGAAAACATAAGTTCGTGAGGTTGAACATCCAGTGTGCATTATGTTAAGTGATGATTTATTTATTTATTTATTTTTATGAGAAATATGAAAGTAAAAAACAAAACAAAAAATCCCTGTGTTTAAAGGTGCTTAAACAATATATAAAATACACTAATATATGTGACCCTGCACCAGAAAACCAGTCATAAGTCACACGGGTTTATTTGTAGCAATAGCCAACAATACATTGTATGGGTCAGAATTATTGATTTTTTTTATGCCCAAATTCATTAGGATATCAAGTAAAGATCATGTTCCATGAAGATATTTTGTAAATTTCCTACCATAAATATATCAACACTTAATTTATGATTATCAATATGCATTGCTAAGAACTTAATTTGGACAACTTTAAAGACAATTTTCTCAATATTTAGAATTTTTTTTTTTTTTTGCAAAGATTCCAGATTTTCAAATAGTTTATCTCTGCCAGAAAATAACAAACCATACATCAATGGAAAGCTTATTTATTCAGAATATATACATATATAATTTTTTTTACTTTTTTTTTTTTAATCACGCTTATGACTGGTTTTGTGGTCTAGGGTCACATACTGTTTGTATAAAATATGGCCCTTTTTAATTGAAACAACTGAATCACTCTCTTTCATTATATGAAGAGTTCCAATGCAAAAGCCTCTAAAAGCCATCTTGGTCAAAAATGAGATAACAATACTGAGTGAATGCTCTCCAAACCTAGTATATGTTTATGAAGTACTTTGACTTCAAATGCGCTAAATCCCAGCCTCAACCCATTCAGAAGTACAAGAACTTACATAGAAACCTATACATAGTAGCCAGAAAGAAATGCTATTTTTAAAGAAAAACGTCAGACGTACTTAGAGGCTTTTGCATCTGAACTCTTCATATGGCATTTTGTCAGTTCATTCAAATTATTATTTTGGGCTTTAAAAGTACAGGTTAAAAGAATTTTGGTGAGCATGCACATGATGTGTATTCTCACTGCTTACCAAAACGCTTCATTACCAGTAGTATCCCAAATCTGTAGCTTTACTCTCACACCTGGCTTCACCTCTAGGATGTGAATTCTGAAGTCTGCTCCCATGGTACAGTATATTTTCTCTGGAAACAAGCCATTTATGTATCGATACAGCATGCATGACTTGCCCACATTACCGTCACGTATCATGACGATTTTAAAACTGTACAGGCACTTCATGAGGGCTGATATTGCTCCAGGATCCCTAAAGATTTGACCAGAGAACCTGTGAGAACCTATTGAATTATAACTGATATTCAGATGGCTACATTTCAATTACATGCAGAGTTAAATACACAGTTCTTTAAGTTTTACATTTAAGACCTGTACCTGTTGGTCTCCATAGAAAGATTTCCAATTTGAATGTGGTAGGAGTCGGACGATCCAGTGTTGATTCGATTTGTGTTGTCTTAAAAGTTCATATAAAGCAGAAGTGGGGTTACTGTATGTAACAGGCGGGGTTTACTTAAAAAAAAAAAAAAAAAAAAAAAAAAGGAAGCATTTCTCAAAAACCTCTGAAGATTGCATGTCTTTGTGTGTGTGTGTGTAGACAGAGAGAGAGTTTTTTAATATGCTTTTCCATTAGATTTATAATAGGCAAAACAACAGAGGGGTGTTGTATCAACACTTGAGATGTGGTATGAAAAATGTCATGAGTTTATTATATAACTATAAAAATTTTTAAATGTTTTTGAATACTTTAGTTGTTTCAAATCACACAGACACAAATCCTCTTGGAGTATATTCTGATTAGTTACAGATATAACATACACCCACATTTATATTAAATAAAAAAATATGCACATATTGGTACAGTGGTTATCTGAATACAGCTGTCCTTATAAAAGCACTTCTCACATATCCTACATTTTTGTAACCATCCAAATAATCATTTCCTGTTACATGCCGATCCCTGATGCTATCTAACACAGCATAAATCATTACGTTACATTATAAACAGCAGTATAACAGCACAAACGTCACAAACTGTCTTCAGTAGGAGATGTCATGTTGGCTCAAAGTGGTTCATGGTAGGTATTTAATAGTGGTTCTACTGTCTGGGGCTCAAAGTAGATCACACTAGCCTTATGTTGGCTAGTACCATGTGAGACTGGAGTACAGTACCCGTTTGAGATCACTCTGTGTGCGGGGCAGTCATATTGTTGTTTGCTCAGCTCTGCTCTTGCAGCCTGTGTGGATCGACACACAGGTAGATTCTGTCGGCTGTCCAGTGTTGAGTCTGTGGACATTTCGCTGAAGGGTGTTGCATATTCTGGTTCGGGAGGCAGGGGGTGGGCGTATTCGGGAAGCTGTCCAGGGGTGTCGTAGTGGTTGAGGGAGAAGGGGACGGTGTAGCCCTCTTCCAGTGGGGGTCGGAATGTGAGTCCCATCATCTGCCCACCTGCTACTACATCGGGATCAGCATAATCTGGGAACAATGGAGAAATATTCTAGAAATATGAAAACGTATATAATCATTCCCAAACTTTCTTGTGATCTGGACATGTACTATCTAAATTGTTTTAAGTGAAATTATTATATATACTTTTTTATTTTTTTCAAATTTTAATGAATAAAACATTCAGTAGTTAATTTTTGTTTGTACACAGCCCTGCACATTGAGTATTTTTATTGTACACATTTTATATATTTTATATTTTTAGGTATTTTTATTTTTATTAAATTGAATTGAGAATTGAAATTAAATTTCAAGTTAAAACAAATTCTACAAGATAACAACTAACATATACGAATAATGAAATATTAAAAAAATTCAAATTATCACTGTAATAACAAAACAAATAACATACCATTTTATCTAATTAAAATCGAATTTTTTTTTTTTTATTATATTGATATAAATATGAAAATACATATTTCATTTATTTTAATATAAAGACAATGACAGCTAACATTTTATTTTATTAAAAATTTAATATTTTAAATGAAATGATATTAAAACTGTCCAATTATAGATCATTGCATTAATACTTCTTTCCACACACACACACACACACGTTATACAAGTATATAAATGTTAAAAAAATATGTTTTATATATATATATACATTTGTAGTAATATTTATTAAAATCAAAATATAAACAAAATAAAATATGATGAAATAAAATAATTTCTGCAAACCCCTGATTGAGGAAAATTAACATTCATTGTAACAACATAACATTTTCTTTCATCACAAAATGTAATTATATAGATTCAGAAATGTCTAACTTGTGTAAATATAATGCTTACATATGTGTAAAAATAGAATATTAAATGAAAAATGTTTCTTATTAATTATTAATTAGTCTTTAAACACCTCAATTATTTACCAATCAGATTCATTTTCTAGTGAATAAACCCTTCCTTAGATTGGACTTCATCCCCAGAGAACTGTCTCTTCCCTTGGCCAACTCATATTAGGCATTATTGCATTCCCACATGATCCCACTGCTCACCCACTGCACTGCGTCCAAAACTAGTTCTGGGCTATGAAAGGGGCCCCACGTTTCCCCCTCTCTCCTTCACTCACTCAGCAGGAATGCTAAGAGGGCGAAACTGTTTTAATTGAAGTGACTTTAGAAAAGGACTCTGATTGTCCTGACCACTGACCCTCTGTCCTCCTCGTCCCAGAACCCCTTACTGAAGGGTCTGCTGGCCAGTGGGTGGTGAGGAGGGTGTTCTTCTGGCTTGAATGCCCCTAATTTGGGCTCCAATTAAAGAAGCCTTTCAGGGAAGCACCGCAGACGAAAGAAAGACATGTTTATGCTGCCACTGAGCAACTGTTGGGGAGGAATGAGTGCAGAATGAAAGCCGTTTGCTTGTCATGTCTCTTCTGAGTTGCACTGGCAGCTCAGCTGAGCAAAAGCACACAGAGTGGGGCGAGCGAACAAAGGGGTCAGAATGACTACTTGGTTTTCTCTCTGTTTCCGTCCTGCTGTTTGAGCCACATTAACCCTCTTATTCACTGCGATATATAACTGTGATGTCTGAGGGCTGTTGATCCGATTCTGAGAACTGTTGTACCCAGCGGCGTCCTCTCGACAAACACTGCCTTGTCTCGTTTGTCGTTTCAAATATTCCTTCATGAATTTCGGTATTCATTGCTATACTGGGTTGAAAAGCCCTGTGGATGTCTTACCATTGAGGGGAGGGTTGGGAAGAGCATCGTGGATGTTCCGAACCAGAGGGTAAGATACAAGCTCTGGGTTTGTGCATGGAAGCTTCTTCCCGTGGAAACCCTGACAGCCAAGCAGAGACAATCAAAGTCAGTCAGGAAATACCAACAACACATCGGGGACACCGGAAAAACTACTGGAGAGACAGTGCAAAAGGTTACCTTGGTCAACGCAGCATTTCTTTATTTGTGCGTTTCTTTTCCTGAAATACAAACATAGGTAAATATCACAAACCCCAAGAAGAATATGTACAGGCCCCAAAATAAAAAGCATGGGAATTTATTTATTTATTTATTTTTTTTAAAAAGGAAAAACATATACTATATAATAAAAATTCCAATTCAAAATAATGAAAGTTAAAATTAAATTAACCCAAATATTGCATGGGGATATAACATTGATATTATGTAATATTCATTTGATTATAAATTAAGAAAAAATTATACAAAAGCCTATGCCAAATTACTGAGTATAGCATTAATACAATAGTGCATAACAAATGATGCATTTAATTAAAAAAAAAATTGTAAACAAAAATTTTTTTTCCAATCCACAGATTAAGGTAAAACAACGTTTAATATAACATCTTGCAAAACATTTTCTTATAGAATAATTATGGAACAGAATCATAAATTTCCAACTCGTGCATATTTTATGTTTTAGATATGTATCATAAAATTACAATTCGCAGCATTTAAACACCTTGCCTGAATTATTTGACCAGTCATATTTATGGTATAGTAAATAAACCCTCCCTTTGATTTTTCTTAATGAAAACATAGCTATTTTTAGGACCATTAAAATTGTTTGCTTTATTTGAGCCAAGAAAAATAAATCAATTACTGTGATGTTGAAAAAATTAGACACTAAAACAAGAAATATTCTGATGTAAAATTCTTAAAGGTTGCTGTGACAACCTGTAACAGTACTGTTTTTGATCACATCTCTGCTCTTTTTGGTTTCGGTTTCGGTTTTAATAGAAAAATAATAATAAATTGTCTACACTATCCAATCTTAATAAGGGCAAAATGCCAAAAATAAATCTTTAAATAAAAAATAAGAATAAATTAAGTAATTCTTTATAAGGAACAATTAGTGTGTTACCTTCTCCACCAAATAAGCCCAGCTAGAAGGCAACCAACACACAGAGCTGCTCCCAAAACCATGCCTGCCACTAATATCACTGCTTGACTGAGGCCTGTATGGAAATAATAATAAAGGATTTAGCCTTTAGAAACAAATCCACTTTGAGTTTACACATCATGTTAGTATTAGCAATCATATTAGTGGATTACCTTACAAAATTCACCTCACCTGAGCTTCTTGTGATGACAGGACCCTCAGTGGGCAGGGTGTCTAGAGGCAGAGTCTCTGTGACAACTGGTTTTCCAGTATTCATTTCTGATGGAGAGAATTCATCACAGGTTTAAAAGACAAGAATTCAGTTAACTCTTACAAGATTTACCATAGTGCTTTTGTAATTTCGCCAATGGTCTTTTTTGTCAATATGTATTATAAAAATGTTTAAACTGAAATTTATGCGGCATAAGGGAACTTAAAAGAGATTCTGAGGCGGACTCTCACCATCTCCGTGGGAACGGGGTCTGAGGGGGGCAGAAGGGCAGCCCAGCACTTGAACCTGTGCAGAGGCCCTGATATGCCACTTCTGGGGTTTCACGAGGAGGTAGCGTGCAACTACTGGAGGAATCAGACTGTTGAGTACTGTCACATGACCATCAGAATGGGCCTCAAACACCTTAAAAAAAAAAAAGTTATTATGAAAATAAAACATTGCATACTGAAAAAATCTGATGATTTGCAAAAAAGGCCTAATATTACCTAATTTTATGAGTGAAAAAAATCTGTTTTATTTTTCATAAAATAAGAATGATGATTTTTCAAATTATATGTATGAATCAGCTTTAATGCACTAATTAAAATAAATCAATTGTCAAACGTTTCCATATGAATGATTCAAAAAGTATAATTCAACAATCTGCATCATTTGTATCAATTTAACAACAAACAAAAAAAGGGGGAAAAAAATCAAATACTCAATTTAATGTGAATGAACTTCACATTAACACAACACATTTTTTTGTCTGTTTAGATGAATCCACTGTTTGGATGTAGTAAATATGGGTCATGTTTGATTTTTTACATCTGTCACTGTCATAATTCTGCCCCTGAAATCAATAGTTGGCATAAAATAATGTCTTCAGAATCATTAATTCATGTAAAAAAATCAGCTAAGAATTGAACAAATAACTGTAACCTGGCTCAGAGGAAGATAGGAATCATGTCTTTATGGCTGTTTTTCTAGTGATTAAGAAATGATACAAGAATTCACCTTATAAATGTTTGTTAAAAGCAAAAATGCTACAAAATGCACATATTGCTAGACATGCTAGAGCAAAACAGGCACTGTTTTTGGAATCGGCACACCAAAATTAGTAAGAAACATAATGGAACACATTCGGTTAATATGATGCAGGGCCAAGTTATTTATATTATAAAATAAATACCTAGTAATGTATATAAAATTAGGGTCTGTTTCTGTGCCTATTTGTGCTGTTTATTCATCTGACTATTAGGTCTATGCGATATTGAAGAAAAATGCGATATGCGATTTTACCTTGTTAAAAAATGCGATATGCGATACGATATTGCTTAAAGTGTGTAAAATCAATTTCAATTATATTTTAAAATATTTTCACTTTTTTTTTTTTGGAAAGAATCACTTTCCAAACGCATTACATAAAAAGTAACGTCACAAATAAATTTAGATTAATCTTTGTTATAGCTGTTTTGTTGTTTGATTAACATTAGTGACATATTCTGCAGCACGTATTTATATGCTGCTGTCCCTTTAAATCCGACTGCAAGGATCCAGTATAATGATACACATCCGATTTCTTTCTCAGCTGTTTACATTCATTTAAAACATAACTGACTGCGTTTATGAGAATGATCGTCGAGACAGGTACTATTGACATTATTCTGTGTGTGTGTGTCTGTTCAAACATAAGGAGGAGATGCGAAAGACGAATCAACTCTGTGTTCGCGTGCCATCTGAAACGTGTCTCTGTGTGTGCGCGCGCTATGCACGTGTGGCAGAACTAAAGAGACGCTGTGCGAGATGCAGCTTGTGCGCGTGCTTCAGGTGTGAGTCAGACAGCAAGACGAGATGGCAAAGAGTTGTTTTCTGCAACTTATTGCACTTAACTGTTTTTAACATCAAACAATCATCTGCTATGCGTCAAACTAAAATATTGACCTTTTGTAACGTTTTGATTTAATCTATTAGCCTATTATTAATGATTCAGATATCGCACACACTTGCCTATCCTATGTAAATCTTTTAACACCGTAATCGTGTTGAAACTTTTACTGTTGCAGCATTACGTACCCTCTTATCTTTGCTTGATGTTGCTTTGTAGACTCTCCAGATCTTGCGGTCTTTGCTGAACATGAGGGTGTAAGATTCAATGTAGTAATGCGGCGTACCCTTTGTTATGATGCCTGAAAGCAGATGTAAACATTAGATTTTTTCTTATTGTGCTTCTGTAACATTTACTATTGCTGTAATAGCTCAGCAGAGGTTTGCACAATGATTATCAGTGGTTGACCTCTGACCTGTGACACTACTCCTGTTCCACAGCTCAATCTCCATCCACGGTTGCTGATCCCCAGAGCTCGCAGCCCACTGAGATCCCTCATGTTCCGGAGACCAGGAGACCCTCTGACCTAGTCTGTTCACCTCCTCCCACACTGAAGAAGTGTTATAGGCCACCACCGTCAGCTCCCTGTCACACTCTATGCATGGAAGAAAACAGAACTTGCTCAAACAAGTAAAAATGATACTTTCTCACACCTCAGATAAACATTGTAATTGTTAGTTTTCAGTTGTTAGTGTCTATCTTCCAGCAATGTATAATTACAAATAGGCACTAACAGCACATTTAAGGCGTGAGTATCATGTAGGAGGTGTAACTGTGTGTTAGATAAACGGTAATTTATGCCTTAACACTGACACACACTCAATCCTGGTATTAGGCATTTGCAGTTTAAAAAATAATATTACAAATAAAATAATTCAGTGCAAAGCCATAATTCAAGTCGATCAGTCTGTCAAAAGTAAATGTTACTAGATTAAATTAGCAACAAATTCAAATAATATTAGGAACAACTACACGGAAATAAATTAATACCTCTGTGGAAGACAAGCCGTTTATCTGACAAGGAACCACTGTAAAAAAAAAAAAAAAAAAAAAAAAAAAAAAGATATTAGATTATTTAAAATAAGTTATACATATAAAATTGTGTATAATATATATATATATATATATATATATATATATATATATATATATATATATATATATATACATATATATATATATATATACATATATATATATATACATATATATATATATATATATATATACATATATATATTATATATATACATATTATATATATATATGTGTGTGTGTATATATATATGTGTGTATATATATATTTATATATACTTTTTATCTTACTATGTACATGTTATATTAAGAATAGTGATGGGCAACGATTAATCGCACCCAAAATAAAAGTTTGTTTATATAATTTATGTGTGTGTACTGTGTATATTTATTATGTATATATAAAGACACACAGATACAGAATATATTTAGAAAACATTTACAAGTATTTACATGTATATATTTATATTTATATAATTTATATTATATATAAATATATTTAATATATAAACATTTTTCTTAAATACATGCATGTGTATTTATATATAAAAACAAAAACTTATTTTGGATGCGATTAATTGCGATTAATTGCCCAGCACTAATTAAGAAATATATAATTAATAATTATTATAAATTATATTATGATTATAATTTTAACAATATTATAAACTAATATTGCAGTGGTACATTTAAACTAATCATATCATTAGATATAAGCAGGTTTTTTTTTTCATGGAGCAGGTTTTCTCATGGAGGCAAACATGGTGAAATCACATGACCAGCTTAATGCTACTTGCTTTATCTTTGTGGCACTCCTCTTATTGGATGTTTTAACTTTTTCTACAATTACATCAGTAACTGTTTAGTTTAAAAATAGTTTGCAGTAATTGAAAACCTTTGCTTTTGTGTAATGCTGCATCCTCACCACTGGGTGTCTATTGTTACCTTTTAGCATGCATATTACTAGCATATTGGCTGTTTATTAGTACTTATAAATCATATATTAATGGCTTATTTTGCATGCCCTTATTTTAGATTCTTTAGTTCTATTCCATACCTAAAATTAGCAAATTAAGCAGCAAATTATGAGTTAATTGAGACAAAGATTTAGTTTAGCTTGGTCCCCAAACTTAAGTGTGACCAACTTGCATAACATGCCACACACTCACGTTTTTGACAGTACTCCATTAGCAAAGTTCGACTCGTACAAGGTAATGCCCCTCTGTAGAGACACGTTGATCATGCCTCCCAAACTGTCTGAAATTACGCCAGCATGGATCGCAGCTTTGCATAATACAGAGGTCTAGAAAAACATTCAAATGTTACGTCATTTAAAGTTACACTTCTTTTATCAGAAGTGCCTGTTGTAAGCTTTTACAAACATGCATATATGGTAGTTAATTCAAATGCCATGGCTAATAATCCGACTATTGCACACTGATAATATCCCAGCTTACATCCCGGTATCCTTGTCCATGCCAGCCCCAGATTTCTCCGGTGACGCCTTTGCAGCCTGCGGGACAGAATGCACTGGAACACAAGTGAGTCCAGGATTCAGATATTACACATAAACCTGTATCCTACAAGATTCAGAGTAAAGAAAAATTGTGTTATTTTGCTTTAATGTCAGGTCATTGTTGAAGATTTCTTCTTACCTAATCTGTTGAGAGGAGAAATGTGTTCCTCGATGCAGACATGAAATGAGCTCTATGGGACAGAAATAGCATTTACATGAAAGGAGCGGTTACAGTCCAGAATATGTGCTCATAAACACTGGCTTTGTTTCTTCTACACTTCCCAAACTGACTTGACGTAACCGTGTCTTACGAAACTGGTGCATCAGTTTATAATCACAATCACAGGAAGAAGGACAGCATTTGGTACATAGCACAGTTGTCTAGGAATTGGACTTTACATAAACAACTTAATACACAGGAAAGGAAGGAACATATGAACCACTTTTTACAGAACATTGACCTCAAGGGACATTTTCCAGAAAGTTAAAGCATTTAACTTTTAGATCACTACATGCTTATAGAACTGTAAGAAAGATATTTTTTTAAATAAATACTTTTATTTAGCAAGTAAAGTTTAAACAAAATTAACAGTAAAGACTTTTAAATTTTCATGTATATTATATATATCAGAATTTTAGTTCTGATGACTTTTACTATTAAAACATTTTAGTATATACAAATATGGAAAAATTACATATGTGAAATAAATAAAGTAGCAGGTGTATCCAAAATGTACTGTATATATTTTATAAATTCTTCAATTAATTATTGTGTTTTTGCATACAAAGCCAAGAGAAGATCTGCCTTATGGGAGTTAAAAACAAGAATTATTCTCAAATTATGCATGTTAGCCAGTCAGGAACTGCCAAGAGTTGCTTCTACTGTGTGGTCAGGTGATGGTTAAGCTGTCATGCTGTGCTTGTCAATGCAGGAGGAGTGAGCATACAGCATTCCATCTACTTCAGTGTGTGCCCAAGCACAGGGGCCTCTCCTTTTTCAGGCCAGGAGCGGCAGTCTGCTGCCCTGCTTACAAAGCAAACACTCTGAAACTCAGCCAAGGAGGAGAGCTGCATTCCAGTCGGTCACCCTAACACACATCTTAAAATCCCTACCTCCAAGGCCAGCCTATTAAGGTCCTCTGTAGTTTAACCTACATACTGGGCCTTAAAAATATAATATAATTATAGTGTAAATGTATTATTATTTATATACTATTAAAGTTTTTATTCAGATTTTGAAATTTATTTTATTTAAATTTTTCATATTTTTTTTTTTTAATTTTTTGTATGTTTAGATATCGTTTTTGTTTTATTTTTGCATTAGTTTTAGTTTTTCAGTTAGTAATTTTAATACTTTAACTTTTTTCACCTAATATTTATAATGTATTTATCTTATTTCAATTAACAATTAATTAAGATTTAATTATATTATTCGATTAAATTTTATTTGATTCAAGTATTTATTGCATATTAAATGATTAAATATTTTAAATAAAATATTAAATTATTTAAAATATATAATATAATTTATATGATAGCTGTAGCATGTAAGAAAGTGTGACCTAGATGTATATTTAATATCAGTTGTTTAATTTCGATATAATTATATCATCATATTTAATCATATTATTATATTTAATTAGATTATTTAATGTGTAATTTTATATATAATTTTAAATATAGCAAATGATAAAGTATTGACAGGTATTAAATAACAATTGTTTAATTTATATTTAATTATATTATTATATTTAATTACATTATTTAATATATAATTCTAATTATAATTTTTAAATATAATTTCAAATATGGTATCCATAGCATGTGGAAAGTAAATCCTGGAAAGGTATTAAAAATCAAATATTTAATTTATATGTAAGTGTATTATTATATTAAATTATATTTAGTTCTACTATTTATTGTTTAATATATCATTTTAAATATTTCATATAATTCACATGATATCCCATAGCATACGAGAAAATAAATCATAGATGGGTATTTTAAATATAGTAATTTTAATACGTCAACTTTTTAGTTAATGATAATAACCCTGATTATATCTAATATACAGTAAGTAAAGGTTGGCCCAACCTTGACACAATTAAGGATGTTTATTTAACAATCTGTGCGCGACTTCTGGTAGGGTGGTTCACATGTGATGTTGGAATCGAGAATAAACAGTAATTGAGATTAGGATGGGAACTGCTCCCACTCTCAGAGTCAGCTGAAGTGCTGTTTACTGAGTAAGCTGTACAGTTAGAGAACAAACAGTCCCTGGTGTGTTTACTCTGATCATATAAAACTCACTCAGAGCAGGAAGATCCATGGGCCCACATGCCATAAGCTCTTATTTTGTTGATGGATTTGTGGAATTCTTTTTGGTCTACTGTTTATAGGTGCATGGAATGGAGTGGGAAGTGTGCAGGACATACAAACTGTTACCTGAGTGCTGATTGGTTGAATAGGACAAGACGAAGCCCCGTCCTGAACGGTGAGTGCCGGAGATGAAACGCACTGAGACTTCATTAGTATTTACAGATATATTCCTGTTTGTAGTGGACAGCGGCCCACACAGAGGACCTGGGAAGCACAGACCACATGATAGTAACAATAGATTTAATGCATTTTTAGATTCAATACACAAATACTGCACACCTTCACTGCCATAAAAGGCTGTTCCTGCACATGTATGTGACCACACAACCGCCATGCTATGCGGTTGGATCTCTGGAATTTCTCAGTAACAATATACTGTAAATGAGGCGGCTATAAAATTAGAGTTGAAGGTAGTTGTAAATAACTGTAATGTAAGTAAGTTTGATACTAATTTTTTTTGCCTTTTGGGGTTAAGAAGGTGCGTCAGGCCTGATTCAAGGAAGGATTTCTTACCACTCAGATTCAAAAACTGACAAGTCAGTCTGTCCAACTTCAATAAATTGAGGAAAGGAATTACAATTCTGGTTGTTGTTTTGCCTTAAGACTGGTATTTAAAATAAATCACATAATTAAGATTTACTTATATTATTCTATTAAATTGTATTTTATTAAATAATTTATTAAATATTAAATTATTAAATTAAATATAATTTATATAATAGCTGTAGCATGTAAGAAAGTGAGACCTAAATGTATATTTAATATCAGTTGGTGTAATTTTTTTTTTATTTTTTTATTAAATTTAATTATTTTTTAATTATTTATTATATTTAATTTTATTATTTAATGTGTAATTTTATATATAATTTTTAAATATAATTTTAAATATGGTATCCATAGCATATGAAAAGTAAACCCTGGAAAGGTATTAAATATCAAATATTTAATTTATAAGTAAGTATATTATTATTATATTAAATTATATTTAGTTCTCCTATTTATGTTTTTACATATTATTTTGAATATTTCATGTGATTCACATGATATCCCATAGCATTCAAGAAAGTAAATCATAGATGGGTATTTTGTATAAGTTATTTAATGTATATTTAATAATGCTGTTATATAAAATCTTTATTTCTTTTTTTTTTTTAGCATTTAAAATATTTAATGAAATTTATATGATATCCATATCATATGAGAAAATAAATCCTAAATTGATTATTTAATGGTTTAATTTAAATTTCATTATATTCTTTTTTTTATTTATTTTTTATCTATATGTCATATTTATATGAAATTCATTCTATAGCAGATGAGAGAAGTAATTCTGAAGGAACACTTTTTTTGTGGTATTACTGGTGCATACATAACACTGGGCTAGTCTGTCATTCCATAACATCTGTGTGAAGAGGGTCATACCCACTCTAATGGCTCCACTGGTGTCTGTGATGGTAAGAGAGCCAGATATGCAGTCTTGGCTTCTCTCCAAGTCAAAGTCCCCAAAGGTCAAGAGCAGCGTCTGGCCCTTCGGTACCCTTAGGGTCCATTCACACTGGGTGTGGTTAGGGTAGGTTCCCGGGAAGTTCAGCGAGGTCAGTGTGCCACTGGTGGAACTGAGGACTGTGTGTCCACACCCATTGCCTAAAGAGAAAAGATAAAGTAAAGATCACATTGTTATTAATGTGAAAAGAGATAAAAAGAATCAAGTTCAGATTTTGTGGTCTGTTTCCACATATAGTTAAACCAGACATTCTATCTCTCATTTAACTTCCATTAATCATCAAATGTGCTAACTAGTTTCTCTCTTGGCATGTTTCTAGCCCATGGGAAAATGAGAACGAGCATATTTAGTATGAGCATTGTGGGTATTGGCAGGTCGTTGGCTGAGTATTGAAGAGTGGATTGCAAAAGCTTGTGTGGTAAGGGGGCTTGCCAGTTTTGTCAGTATTAGTCACACTTGAGGGGACTTTCCATAACTGGTGTTAATTAAAGCCGTAATTGCTATAGGGTTGACTTGATGGCAATGTTGTGTTATACGGTAGCTTGCTCTACAAAGTTCATAAACATGACATCATCGCCACAACAAAACGATTGGCAACTAGTTTGGAGTTCCACTAAAACCCAGAGTCAATTTGAATGGGGAAATTTATCTAACGTTTTTGAATCTCTTGGTCCCTGTGTGATGAAATGGATCGGTCTGAGTTCATCGTTCGTCTCTCATTCTTAATTTCTCAGTCAGCTCTGAATCATTGGGTTTTAAAGCTTCTTTGGTCCCCTTCTTTCTGCTTTAGACACAATTTATCTCTAAATCTACCAAACCTCTTGTTACTATGAACTATCTTAATCATTGCGTAGAAAAACAAACACGATTTTGTGGTGAGGCTGTTAACTGGCAATGTTCAAACAATTCACTGCATGACTCAAAGTGGTCAAAGAGTTGAATGTTTAATTAGGGTGAGGGCGATTTTATCTACAAAAGTCATATATTTCAGTCAGTATTTAACCCCAAGGTTTGTGGGTGAAGCTGGTGGCGTTTATTGCAAATAATCGTTATCTCAACCCAGTTTTATGAGAAATTTAAGTATTTTATGAGGTGGTGATTTCATATGAACTTTTACTATATGAATTGCATGGAAACATACCATTTTTAGAAAAAAACAAAAAACAAAACAAAACCCATTCCAAAACAGTGAGGCATAAACAGATTGTACAAATCACATTATATGAATTCATAAAAATTAGTCCTCAATTCGCCAAAACGTCAAATAGTTATTGTCATGAGAGTGTGTTGGTTATCTTGTGTGTAATCTGTTTGGCTTAATAAAGGCAATAAAGTTTGGAGATCAAATAATAACAAAACATATTATTAAATCAGTTTGAAATATCCCCAAAATGCAGCACTGACATACAAACAAGATGTAAAAAAAAAAAAACATTAAGAGACATATATTATAAATTATTTTAAAAGATGCATAACAACATGGTTTCCATTCATAAATTGTGAAAAACAGACGTTTTAATATTTAAAAAAGTGTGTATTTTTGCCCTGAAAAGTGTAAATACTGTGGCTTTGTGGTGCTATAAAAACATTGCTGTTTGTTTGATCTCGACCTGTCCAGCTTAGCAACACTCGCTCTACCAATTATGTGGTTTTGGGGCGTGGCTATGTGTTTTTTTCGACCAATGGCAGGCAGGGTGAGTGTTTAGAAAAACCTGTGTGGAAACAATAATGTGCTGGTGTGCAGAAACTAGACACAATGGTTCACTCCAGCTTAACAAGGGCAGTTTCGTTTGTAACCACAGCATAAAATTCACAATGAACTCCTCATGAAGCACAGCCTGAGGCAAACTTTAGACATTATTTAACAGCAGACAGACGCTGTCATGACATCTGTGCGATGTCTGCTAGTTGAGTTCACAGCACGGTGTTTAAAACATGCCATGTGTGAGGATGCTGTGTATAATTAAGACACTTGCTGACACAGAATATAGCATTGCGTTAGCAGCGCAAAGGGTTGTGGGTTCGATTCCCAGGGAACACATGTTAGGTAAAAAATGTTAGCCTGAATGCACTGTATGTTGCTTTGGATAAAAGCGTCTGCTAAATGCATAAATGTAAATAAATGTAAAATGCTTACAGCTGAGCTACTATGAATGCACTGGGACCATGGATACCAATCTATCATCAGCACTACACTATCAGGTAGTGTGTAATTTTGTTTTTTCGTCAGGGGATTTGCAGGCACGTCCCTGCAGGCCTGAGCCCATGGCACACAGGATGTTCGGCAGTTTAGATTGTCACATCACAATTCCTCTATGTCAATCATATTACAACTGTAAACTCAAAAATATTTGGGGACAAGCTGTTTTTTCCTGTTCTTTCATGTTCTGGAAAATCCTGGACACTCTCTAGCTCTTCTAAAGCTTGGAAACAATAAGATATAGCGTGATCTCAAAAACATGTCAGCTCCCATTCTAATACAATAACATCCCAAAAAACAGTCAGCTTCCCCTCTGGCTAATCTGGTATTGAACACGTAGAATCCTGGGGGTGGATGTTTGACTGGAAAACATTTTCCGTAGTCCTCACAGTCTGTGAATCTGGCTGTAGTGATTCATGCTGACCCCACACATATTGAGAAATACCATAAACAAATTAATTCTTCCTAACTCACTCACTCTTTAAACACAAGAAAAACAGGAGGATATTATTCAGTTCAGCAGTCTGATGTGCTGGTGGTCTTATAAGGGCAAACATGGTTATAAACGCGATTATAAACATGGTTATATTATTTATAAAATGTACTTTGACTCTGTCTAAAAATCATTTTTAGAAAATGCAGTCAAGGGAAAATAATGATAAATTAAAGTTAAAATAATTTAAGGTGAGCTGACCAGAGAGTGCAGGAAAAACAGTTAACAAGTGCCCAACATACATGGGAATCCCGGTTAAAGTTAGTTCTAATTTAAATAAAAAAAGGGTGGTTACTTTAAAGAATTTAAAATATAAGATAGTTTTGATTTGTTTAACATTTTAGGATAAATCCCATCCATTTGTGCTATTTCATCTAATCTATTTCATCTATCTATCTGTCTATCTACCTACCTACCTACCCACCTGTCTGTCTGTCAATCCAATAAGTTATATATATATATATATATATATATATATATATATATATATATATATATATATATATATATTCTATCTTTCTCTCTCTATATGTAATCACTATTTATTTATTTTCCATGTAATGCCAAATCAATATCAAAGGTCTATCTTTCTCTCTGTGTACTGTGTATATTTATTATGTATACTATATAAATACACACACATGCATGTATATATTTCAGAAAAATATGTTATGTTTATATATTACATATATTTATTTAAAATATAAATTATATTAATATAAATATAGACATGTAAAAAATATACATATAGACATTTTTTTGTAAATATATACTGTATGTACGTGTATTTATATATATATATACATAATAAATATACACAGAAAACACGCATATAGCCTATTATGCAAACAAAAACTTATTTTGGATGCGATCAATCGTTTGACAGCACTAATATATATATATATATATATATATATATATATATATATATATATATATATATATATATATATATAATATTCTGCCTACATAAGTATTTGTTACATTCCATCATATTATACATTTTATAGTAATGCTACTTTACCAGTACTTCATAGAAGTATGAGAAGTATTTTGTTACCTTCCATCATATTGTACATTATATAGTAGTGTAGTAGAGTACTTCATTGAAGAATAAGAAGTAGGCGCAATCTTACCCTTTTGACCGCATACCAACACTAGGGTTTCGATGCTGACAAAAAGCCAAACCCGAGAGAATTCCATAGTATCCCAAAGAGCTCCATATCTAGTGTGCATGGTTTCCTTCGGGATATCCCTTGCTGACTCTAGCGTTCAGAGTTTTGGTTCATGCCGTAATCAATCTACAGACTCTCCTCTCGCGCTTCTCATCCAAGTTGAGACCCAGCAAAGTAGCCCATCCCCGACTGGGCATGGGTTAATGTAAGCTACTCTCCATTTACTGGCTTCAGTTCGTGTGTGTGTGTGTGTGTGTGTGTATAAGATATTACTGACACAGAGATAACGGAGTTGACTATGGAAACTTGTGATGGTAATGCATTTAAATCTTTTTCTCATAAAGTCGATAAGTTTTATTTATTAATCTGTTCCTATTTGACATGCTTTATGTTTGTATCATCATGACTATGATTGCATAATTTTTCGATATTTCTTACATGATGTGTGCTTTATTTTATGTGACGTCTTTTTTCAGAACCGACCTTCAATCCAGTTTTTAAATATGACTCACTAGTTCTAGAATCACTAGTGTCCAGTGACTGAATTTGTGAATGCTAAATATGTAATTGGTCCAGATTAAAAAACTTTTTAAATAATAATTTGTTGCTGTGGCAGCAATTTTAAGCTTACACCGACACCTAGTGGCGAGAATGCAAAATCACGTGTGATCTCAAAATAGGCCACTGTGAGGCGATCTCCTCCATACTATTAATTTCTTCAGGAGTAAAACTTTTGATGAGTGGGTTCTCTGACTCTATTTAACATGTTTTTATAAGTACAGCAATTTGCTACATCTGTTGTGCTTTGAGAGAGTATGTTTTAAGTACTTGGCCGTGTGCTTTGTCATTTATAAAAGACGTGTTCTATTTATAACAGTCCTAAACAAGTTGACACAGATGTGTAGACTTCTGGACTCAGTGTGACAGTTTTGGACCATCAGGGAAACAAAACTCATTGATCTGCAAAAAATAAAATAAAATAAAATAAAATAAATAATAAACGACATACTTAACAGTCAGGTGGAGACCATTCTGCAAAATTGTAGAACATTATTCAGCATAAAGGAATAGTTCTCTAAAATCTAAATTCTGCTATCATTTACTCATCCTCATGTCATTTCAAACCTGTCTGACTTCTTTTGCAGAACAAAAAATATGTTTTAAAGAATATCTTAGATTCATTTAAAATTGATATACAGTATCTCAATACAGTATCATGGTCTTAATTGTTCTCTGTCTAAGGAAGGAAGAAACT
Source organism: Cyprinus carpio (assembly GCF_018340385.1). Lineage (NCBI taxonomy): Eukaryota > Metazoa > Chordata > Actinopteri > Cypriniformes > Cyprinidae > Cyprinus > Cyprinus carpio. The sequence goes on along the minus strand of NC_056612.1, from coordinate 20,138,872 downwards.
TTAAAAATTGTTTATTAAAACAATTTTTAGAGTCAGAAAACTCAAGTATTTTTATTTTTATTGAAAGTAGTCGAAATTAAAATGCTACAATATACTTATCTTGTCTAAAATGTGTCATGTTTCTTAAAAATTAGCTATTTAGAGGGTTATTTTTGGAATCTTGTTTTCTTATTGATTCCCACATCTCTGCTTGCTTCTGCACTGTAGACCTCATTGGATTGTAAACATGACAACCTCCAATAATTTGCAATACACAATTTTTGTACATTTGTTTCTATTGAAAGCCTTTTATATAGATACTAAGCATGCTACCATTCCGTTTTCTGGAATAAAAATGTCAAGTTTATTCAATAATTTTATGCATTCTGAATATATACCACCAGAGGGCAATAAAACATTAAGAAACTGTTGAATGATATGGCTTGACAATCCTGTTGTATACGGTCTGACGTGCTAAAATGAAAAGATATCTGTTTCCCAGACAGATTACAGTTCATCCAAGTGTGTACGTAAAATAGAGATCATTCTGCTTTCAGTATAAGGTCACAACCTTCTGTTTTCTCTTACAACAGTCCAATGTGTTTTTTTTTTTTTGCTTCACGTGTTTAATCATATAAACAGTTTCCAGTCCTACACTGTATTTATTCTTAGAAGAGTTTTCCCTATACACGACACATATGTGCTCACAATCTTATTTTACGTGAGAGGAGCTCTTCATAATCCTCCCAGACTTCTCGTGAATCGAGTAAAACTTGGCACAGTCCATCACTCTTTTGTCATTTACTTCGAAAAAAGGTTTGTGGGTGTACTGGTGACTCCCTTAACGGGACTCAAACAAGGTTTTGTGGAGGAAAGCGCACCTGTCTCACCCTTCGTAATGGTATACAGGCCCCATTCTGACGTTCACATGGGACACCTAAACAAATGATAAACCGCTGCACGGTGCCCGCCAAGGCAATGACTGAACAAGGTCATATAAAAGATGGTGACTATTACACTATCATTTGTGCCTTTCCTCCAGGCAGATCCCAGAGATCATGTATTTGGATACTGCTGCTGTATCGTCATAGTTAGGGACTATTTCGTATGCAAATGAGTATGCAAATAAGCAAACTTTGGGTAAAATTAATGAATAGGAGAGAAGCATTATTATAGATGATGGACTCGTATTTGGCAAAAGGGGAAAATAAAGCACCTCAGTGATTGATTTTTAGTCTTATAAACATGCATCTTTTCACTTTACAAGGTGTTAATTGATGGTCTGGAGTTGTGTGGATTACTTGTGGATAATTGTGATGTTTTTATCAGGTGTTTAAACTCTCATTCTGACGGCACCCATTCATTGCTGAGGATCCGTTGGTGAGCAAGTGATGTAATGCTAATTTTTTTAAATTCTGTTCTGATGAAGAAACAAACTCATCTACATCTCAGATGGCATGATGGTGAGTATACTTTCAGCAATTTTTTTTTTTTTTTTGGATGATCTATTCCTTTACGGGGGTTGTTCACCTAAAAATAATTGTTTTCACTCATTTTTTGATGATGTTGCATGCCTGTATGACTTTCTTCTGCAGAACACAAAAGAAGATTTTGAAGAATTATTTTGTCTATTTTTTGGGGTCCATAACACTATTGGCCCCCAGTGACATTCACAGCATTGACATTTTCTAAAATATACTTTATTATTTAAATATACTTTCCATTATTGATTTGGAACCCATTGACATTGTAAAGACAAAACAGTTTTTGGTTGAACTATCTATTTATTTATTCAGTGAGCTAGTTGAGTTGATAGAAAGAAGATCTGCTATTTTGTGTCAAGTAACTTCAACTAACCAGTTTTTACAGCAGGTGATTTCCAGCAGGATACTTTCCCATATTTGAGGTTTAAGCACAGTAAATGCAATGATATGATTGTCAAAACATGTGTATCTTTGCTGCAAATTACTCTCTGGTATAGTTTATTTGACTTTTCTTTATAGCCAACCATCTTATTGCTTGATCTACAGCTCTGGAGTTGGAATCCCCTGCTGTGAATATGTAATAGGTAGACTGATTGTGATAGAAAGAAAAAAAGCATGCACTGTTCACTGCCGTGTGAAATTAAATTGGTATGAAAAACGTGAATGGATCAGCGTGTGGCTATCTCTGCCTGCCATCCCTGCTGGCTGTGGGACAGGGCTGGACCTTGGGCAGCCGAGGTCCAACTTGGCTCTGTTGCTTCCATTCATGCCTCAATAGGTAGTCCTTCCTTTTGTGGAGCCTAAACACATTTATACAAATTCATCCAACCTATGGGACTGCATAGATAAGATGCTCTATAGCTTGTTGGCCTCATAATGACTATTGTTATAGAACTGGAAACCTTCAACACTGAAGTCTGCTTGGTTTAGCGGCTTGAATTTCCATGAAAAACAAAACGTTGTTTTAAAAAACAAATCTTATGTTGTAAACATTAGCAGTGGTTGTCATCTAAGGACTCTGTAAACTTCCAAAGAGACCAAAATATTTATATTATATTATATTATATTATTAAAATATTAATGTTAAACTATTTTTTAATAATATATATATTATTGAAAATTACATTAAAACAATCTTAAACTGAAATAAAAAATAAGATAAAATGCCCACAACTTACTAATATTTTTATCAGCTATCTGAAGTATGTTGTAAACATTGTAAACACACACACACACACACACACACACACACACATGGAAAGGGTCTTTTGTGCTATCATCTTTGCAAAGTTGTTGCAGTAAAGTATCATTTATGTGTGTATATATATATATATATATATATATATATATATATATATATATATATATATATATATATATATATATATATATATATATATATATATATACTGTATATGTGTGTGTGTGTGTGTGTGATGTAGTTTATTTTATATTATTTAGGCACTTATAGGTTATAGTTTGACAATGTTCTAATTCAACATGCCATGGGAAGTCAATCTTAACATTTTCTTATATTTATATTGTTTATTTCTCACTCCTTAACAGTTCATCAGGCTCTGAATGATTTAATATATGCCACCTTTTGGAATAGGCCTATCTGACGGCCATGCACCATAGTTCCTAACTGTAGCATTTGTTATAACAAGACTAGCCTATTAATCATTACAAGGCCAATAATGACTGTTTTAAATGAATCAAACATAGCTCTTGTTATGAAGAAACAACCGCCTGCACATTTAGAACCAATAGCTACAACATGCCAGAGTTGTATAATCTATATGGAAAAATCTATTCCCTTAACAGATTATCTAATATAAATTCTACAAGTTTGACTAAATTGTACACAATAAACAAATAAAACAATAAAACGTGATAAAGATTATAATATATGTTAGTGCTGGTTCAAGACTGTTTTCTCCTCTTTTCATCAGTCTTTTAACAGTAGTTTATTTGCCTTTTTTAGATACTGTTCGACTTTCTCCATAGCACTTTAAAATGGCTGTTTCTCTAGAAGATTCAGATAGATCCCCTCCACCCCACCTCACAAACTACGCCCCTACACACACACACACACACACACACACACACACACACACACACACACACACACGTTTACATATAAACAAACAAAAATTCAGATGCAGCAATGTAAAATGGGGGCCTTGGGGTCAAAAAAGGCTGAGAACTAAACGTGTTTTAGAGAATGAATGCCTTTTTTCCTCATATTATCAACCGATATATATCACATCATTAATTTCATTCAGTTATGGAAGCTGCTCGTCTTTAGTAGCCGGGCTAAAGAGATTACGATGAATCATAATGTATAGCCTGAGAACACCAGGAAGATTAGAGCTCCACTTCCTGAAAGCCCCGCATGGGGGCGTCGTTCGCACACTTTGAAGCACACTACGCACACTGGAGCGCCAGAAAGTGCGCTCGGAGAGAAAGAAACATAACATTGCTTGGAACTGTTTATCCTGACGTCAGTTTGAACAGCTCGCACTGCCCCCGTATCACTTCACGCGACTCTGAACTGAGCTTCGGCTGGATTTCAGCAATCGATGAACTTCACCATCCAAACTACTGGAGTCACTGAAATGATTTCGGCTTGTTTTCCCAACTGGACTAACAACATAAAATGAATACCTGCGCATTTCTCTTGATCCTGGCTGTTCAGATTCACGCCGACAGCGTTGAGGGACCAACAGGTAAAGTCCCGTTTATCTGGAGTTACAGAGACTGCGCACTTTCAAACTTATGTGTGTTTTGAGGACATAAAACAGGAGAAGCATAAGCGTGTTGTCTTGACAGCAAAGGGAGTCTGACTTGCACTTCGAAGCCGCTGAACTTTTCTGATAATGGAGAGATTTGGTCTCGGTTGTCATAAAAACAGTAAAGATGCCATCAGAAGCTTAAAATTGTGTTTCGGGCTGTGTGTTGGCGCGAGACTCCTGTTTAAACGTTCCATCAGATTGATGTAATTCACAGAGTGGGTCTTTGAATTATTCTTATCGTATTTTTCATTGAAAGCACACGTCTGGAAGTTGTTCGGTGTGAAGTAAACAAGTGCAGCCTCATCTGCGAAGCTTTAAATCAGTGGTCGAATTAACGAATCATTTGTGGCTGCACCAGACGTGTTATAAAGGCAGCGAAGTGGCTCATAAATTGGTGTTTTTATATCAAACTCATGTCAGAAAGATTTACAGTGAGTTTAATTTTAAAGGGAATTAACCACCAGCAGCATTTAAGTTATTTTTTGTTTTAAACTGAATCAACTTTTCTGATTATTCAAATCAGTCGATTTGAATCTTTTGTGGGCGTTCGGCTGTGTGCCTAAAACAAACATTTATTTATTTGTTTAACCACGAAATAATCATCAAACACGTTTCACCAGAAGCTTTTTTATTTGTATATTTTATTTATTTATTTTTGCAGTTTTAGTAGGTTAAGTGTCACACAGTGAAGTGTGTGTGGAGTAGTATGAAGTACAGTGATGTAACGTTAACCTACTGCGCTCTTTATTGCTGATAAAAGACCTCGCATTCAGGTTTGCAAATGAATGATCACATCTTGTTTATGAGTTGTTCACGCACTGAAGCGTCCTAGATGCTATTATCTCTGTTTCTTAATCAATTTAATAATAAATCTGTCTTTAAAGTCCATCTTGAATTTGGCGCCACTCTTATGTCTTTTTTTTTACTGTATAAGAAATGAGTGAATAAATAACGTTAGCTGGTTTATTGGTCTTGTCTAGTTTAAGAGGGTCTGACCAAGCTGATGTTCATCTGGTTTAGCTGTGTGTGTTCAAAACCAGCCTACTGACCAGGCTAGGAGACCATTTAAGCAAACCAGTTTAGGCTGGTTATTTATTTATTTATTTATTTGCAAGGTAATGTGAAGATTGGGGTAAATTTTAATTAAGAAAATATACAAATGCAAATTGTACAAATTAAAATGAATCATATTTACCATCTAATACTGTTCTTCCTCCTGAAAAATATACATGTGAAATACCTGCTGTTGGTTATAACTGGTTTATGCTGGTCTCCCAGTCTGGTCAAGCAGAGCACTCAGCTGGTTTAGCTAAACGGCCTTTAGGACACCTATAAAGCAAACCAATAGACCCGAGCCTGACCAGACAAGGAGACCAGCAAACCTTTTTGCATTTGTACATTTACATTATTTTCCATTATTTAGTTATCTGTGTTTTTTTAAGCTGCTTTCGTCATGAGGAGCGTTGGCTGTTCTCCAGAGTTTTTGATTTCAGATTTTACTATCCTTGTAGGCATAACCCAATCCACACACGCACTGAGATTATGAACTGCTTCCTCCTCCACACTGTCAGTGGGCTGTATGAAGACAGAACAGGTACAGGGAAACTGAAGGGTGTCGCGTATGATTGCTCATAATGGACCACTCCCTCGGAGCCAGGCTTTAGGAAACATGTCGCATGATTCGGCCAAGAAACTTGACAAACAATCATGATCCGTTTGAGGAAGCTATTGATTTTCAGTTAACTAAATGGCTTCCATTTAGCAAGCTGTCAAGTAGCTGTAGGGTTCTGTAACTACTGCTGCGGTCTGTGCATTCCCTCTGTTCTTCAGCTGCAGTCTAATCCTAGTTTCTGTTGGTTTTTGGCCTGATTTACACAGTGTAATCCACTCTTTATTGTGTTCGGCTGCTGTTTCCGCCATTGTTTTTTCCCGCTTTTGTTTTGGCATGGCAGAAGGCAGCGATGAGTGACCTGATGTGAGATGAATACAGGTATTGTAACCAAGTGTCTGCTTCATTTTTAGCTTTTCACACCCTCCCTGTCAGGCTACATGCTTCTCTTTTGTCAGTTGTGCATCATTATTTTGACTTTGTAATATGATAGTAATGAATGGATTAACTTTCTAAGCGCTGATGACATAATTTAAAAAGAATTGAATAGTTTGCAAAAATGTGTAAAAGCACAAAATTCGTCACCACTCATATAAAAGTTTTTTTATTTATTTATTAAATAAAAAATATATATATTTTAAAGCAATGTGCTGGCAAGATTGCTTTGACAATTAAAATGCACTGGAATCAGTAATTAGATTAATAATTAAGGTTTAATTTTTTCCCTTACTTCTGAATAGCATAATGATTGTGTAGCTGACCTCAATGCGATTTTACCTTTCAAGGATATTTTCTTTTAGTTCTCCTGTTCATAATCATAGATGCTGTCGCAATCCAAACTGTGTCGCTATGGAACTGACACAAGCAAATGTCTCTCATAATAAGGGGAATGAAGCACATCATTAGGATGAAAAGGGAAATAATTAAAGCACATGAAGATAATTATACTAAAGCTGGGACAGAATGGGGCAGCTTCACATTAGCTGCCTAGTGATGGAGTCTCTGGAGGCTTGACATGGAGTGCTCTTTGTTGGGATGTGCAGCTATGCTCTGTTCTGATGTATTGACATCTGGATTAATCTGGTAAAGTCAATAGACATAATCTAGCATAATATCGTATTTATTGCTCAATGTGTGTTGTGGGTTTAGTAGGAGTTGACGTGATGTGGGTCTTGTTGATAACATTATTGAGAGAAAAATACAGCTGCTGAATGTGACTTTTTAATGTAACCTACCATAAAAATGGAATATAGAAACTTAAATAGGCAGATATTAGCAGATTAAAATTATTTTAACGATTATCATGGGATGTGACCTCATATTATTTCTAGATAGCCTAATTGTATTAAAAAAAAAAAATAGAAAAAAATAAATGAAATTGATAACTAATGGACTGGAAGATTGTTTTTCTGTGACACATGTTTGTGACAATTTCCAATTAACTATTTTTAAAGGAAAATTTCTTAAAGTTTCTCACAGTTAATTATTGTGGGACACGAAAGTTCAGCACCTGTTTTAAAATGAGTAAAAAGTAATTATTTAAGGTGTTACTTGTAGCATGTATCTGGAGTTTTTAAATGAGTGTTTATCTAGTTAGTTTAATTTATTTTAGTTTTGTTTTCCTTCTACTAACAGCTATATCAGTTATCAGCTTTGAAATATATTGAATTATTGTAAGTACCAGCCAAAATTTCCATATAAGGTTTATCTATTAATTTTACAGGATATTTACTAAAAATTGCCACTTTTGTTCATTGGCAAAGTGTAGTCTGGATAAGTAGATGTGGCAGATATTGTACTGTCACTTAGAGGAGTAAATCTTATACACAAGTTCTTGAATTTGAAGACCTTTTCAAATATGTTATCAACCATGTTTGGAAAGGATGAGTTTCTGTCCTTCCCCTGTGCCTAATTGGCTTCCTCAGGTGTGCTGGACTGCAACTGTTTCTTGTACTACAGAGCATGGCATGTGCATGAAGGTGTTAAACATTTTTCCGGGCTCCATTGCCGCAGCACTGCAGTAGCTGGGTGAGTCTAGATCATAGAAAGCAGCTATCTTTCACAGTGCCATATTCGTGGTCATGATGCAAATTACCTCAGGACATGAAACCTTCTTTCTTTGCTTTCAAAGGTGCTTTTAAAAGGTGAAGAATGCAGTTTCTGCGCTGTAGTGTGACCTAGTGGAATTATAAAAAAAGCATATTTCCAAAACAACTTTTGTAAACGCCCTTTACACTTATCACGGCCTTTCATGATTATTCTTATCCTTACAATATCTTGCTATTTTATCTGGGGCTTGACAGTTAAAAGACAACATGTTTGGCAAAAACCTGAGATAGTATTTTCCTCACAGCCTTGTTTTCATCTGTGTTTAATTCAGTGTGGCATTTCCAAATTCCTCCATCTTGTTTAAAACATCATTGTCTGAGTATTTTGGCAAGTCTTTTGGCTTGCATTTTTATAACCGAATGTGAATTTTTAATTTTTTTTCCCTCACTAAATGGATCAGCCGTGGTCCCACACTGGCTAAACACCCTCCCTTTCCTGATTATTTACTCACCCCCAGGCTTTGCAAGATATATATGACTGACTGACTTTAGCTGAGGAGAAAATTTTTTGGGGGAAAACATTCCAGGATTTTGCAATCTATTTTGGATCTAATGCAAATGAATGAGGCTTAACATAGACCATTTTTGATGGCCCAAAATTCATATTTAGGCAGCTTCAAAGTAATCCATACAACCCCGGCTGACAAATAGAAAAAAAAAAAAAAAACTAAATTAAAGGTACTGCTACAAAAGCTCGCTGTGGTCTAGTTTGGTTAAGTTTATGACCTCTTCTGTAACGTTTACTCTTCTGTAAAGTCCGCATGAAATCCAAATTTACACCATTTATTTTGTTAAAGCACAATGCTAGTCTTAAGGTTAACAATTAATCCGTGCAAGTTAATCCACTGAAAAATATTATTTGTCTTGGTAATCTTTTATTAAAATCTGATCATTTGCTTCCACTCTGGAATAGCATTCCTTCTCTGATGACGTCAGTTTGACAGCTTGGGCAGAATATTCTTAACCACGCCCCTCCAACCATTAGTTTGCTGCGAGTAAGAGATGAGAGGAGGAGCACTACTGAATACTAAATAGAATAAGACCCCGTCCTCTATTAAATATACCATTTCAATTGGAAATACGTCACCATAATGAAATAAAGTCAGCAGCAACTTCCGGTTCATACGGACTTTAAGCTGCCTAAATATGTATTTTGGTCTACATTGAACCCCGTTCATTTGCAACTTTAAATTCTCTTCAGCAGAAAAATTATTTTGGATGGCCTGGGGGGGGAGTAAATACTCTCATTTTTATCTCAATTAAAATTTTTAGGTAAATGTTTCTTAAAGTGACACACAGGGGATGGTTTGCTGTGAAGTTATGAAAGTACAAATGAAGTTTCAGAGGGTTTTCCCCACTGATTACAAGATAATGCAGCCGTCTGAACATCAATGAGACCCGGTGCCCAGGTGTAGGTGGGAGACTGTTGTAGTAGGGCTCGGATGTCTCGGGCACCTAGATATTACGCATCAAACAGATTCATTATTCAGAATCATCCTGACATCCAAATTCTTTGACCTAAGCTAATTGCAGAATACCTGTAAAACAGGAGGCGGCGAGGACCCTGGTGACCAGAGTTTTATTTCCTTTGTAATAAAGGAAATTGCATAGTCTTTTATTTTTGCACTTCCATCTGCAGTGTAATCTCAAAAGACTTTTTATTTTTTCTTCCCAGTCCTGACTGCGTTTAGCACTGCTGAAATAATGAGGAAACGTGTCAGAGAGGGTTTCGAACGCAACAGCTGAGAGCGTTCGTTCTCCCAGCATCAGAGGCAGTCCGTCTCTTGTCGAGAAATGTTTTCTTTGGTCTCGCCTGTCAAACTGCTCTGGACTTATAAGAGGTATGAGGCTGGGGCGGGAGGGGGTTTTGGGAAAGGGGGACTGCCAGAGCGCTCTCTCCTCCTCCTCTTCAAACGGCAGAGCTGCTCTGAGTCAACATCTGATGGGAAACGAGCGTACGACAACAGAGCGAACCGGTGCTGGCTTTTCCTTTTGTTGTCTCTGGAAGGCTGCTCCGTTCCTCAGTGATTTATCTACGGATTTCAAAAAAACAGTTCCAATTTCAAAGGGCCCCTGATGGAAATTTGGCTCTGAGAGGATCTGAGGCTGGTGTTTAGATGTGAAAATGACAGTGAAATAGATCATCATAGACTCCGGAACAGGAGGGCACTTAGAAGCCTCGGCTTGCCCTTAAGTTTTGTGAGTTTTGCTAGAGGAAGTGCTCAGCTCAGTTAGATTCTCCCACGTTAAATCTAGCCTACCCAGGTGCAGCTTTTTTGAATCCATCCTGATAGTGCGCTCTATGATTTGTTCTCCTCCTTACAAGTAGTAATGCCCAGGGCTACATTTCTTTCATTTTCATTTTCAGGAAGCTTTTTGCCTTAACTTTGTTTAGTGTCTGTTGAGCAGCACCACGTATCAGAGGATTGCAGGTGTTTACACTGTGTGGGTGGGGAATATACTTTATTTTTAAGCACAGTAATTTCAGCGGTGATGGTAAACAATGATTGAGACCAAAGGGCGTCTCTGCAACAGCTTTTTGAATTATATCCACCCAGGGTACAAATGAACACCTGCCAAGTGCCAAATGCAAGTAAAATTTCCTCAGATGTTGTTAATTGCATTTTAGAAGCATATTTCCATTTGCAAAATAAGCAATTGCGATAGACTTTATCAAGTTTGTCAGTATGCATATAGCCTATGATGTTAAAAGAAGCCTTATGCTCACCAGGGCTGCATATATTTGATAAAAAATACAGTAAAAATAGTTATATTGTGAAATATTATTACTTTATTTTAATTAATGTATTAATAATTCTTCTTTAAAAAGTGACTTTTTAAAATTATATTAACTTTTTTTTAAGATTTGAAAAGGTTCAGAAGATTTGCATTTATTTGAAATACAAAAATCTTTTGTAATATCATAAATGTCTTTACTGTCCCTTTTGATCAGTTAAAGCCATGCTTGCAGAATAATTATGTGATTTCCTTTAAAAAAAAATCTGACTGAAACTATTTATATATTTTAGGGCTTTCAACTCTATTAATCACATTCAAAATAAAAATTTGTGTTTACATAATATCCTGTATGTGTGTGTACTGTGTATATTTATATGAATACTACTACTACTACTAATATATTTTTGTTTTTAATATACTGGCCTCCTTTCCTGTTAGGCTGGAAAAGTAAATTTCACATGCTTTATCTACCTGTTATGGAAGTTCATTCAAACTTTGAAGGTGCTGGTTGCCAATAACCTTATTGTATGAGTTAATAAACACTATTTTTACAGTTCACCTACTACATTTGCCTCTGAATACTTTTTCCCTGAATTCATCTTGAACTCTTTCAGTCTGATGGTTCTTAGGAGTATTTTTGAAGGGATAGTGTTTGGTCTGTAATGGTGGTTAGGTCTTCTGAGTGCAGGCCTTATTTTGCCATTAGAGTACCTTCTGCTTTTGCTTTTTTATATGATTTTTCTGTCTTTACAAAAGCCAGCCAATCATTTAAAAGTCTCTCTCAGCTCCTGAAAGATCTGCTCTGAGAGATGGCACAACAGCCAGGTACATAATTGTACAGAGCATGTTTTTTGTGGTTAGATTTCCTCAATGGACAGCTAATTAAGGTCGTTGAGGTCGGAAACCAGTCATGTTCAATCGGAACACTCAATGATTTAGGATGTAGAGAAGTAATTTGCCACAAAAAATGGTTAAACTCAAAACAAATTAAATACTTTAGGAGGCTGGGAGACTTTCTTTTCTTCCTTGCTTTACAAGAGGAACTTTAAAGTGCGTAACCCTTTTAACTTTTTCTGATTAATTTTGCCTTCATTGTTAAGAAATGAAAGCATATCTTAAGAGTTATAAAATAAAATTGTAACATAAATAGATGGATTTAATATTTCAGTACACTGTTGGCCCTCAATTTATCATTTTAAGGTCAATCTGAACTTTAGTCACATGTGCTTTATGTTCTGTTAGTATATAATTAATAAATTTGTATCTAATAGTCTGCAATAACTATAAAGAGCATTAGCCCTTCAATGGTGTTTTTCCTGAACATCTCTCTTTGTTATATTTTTTTTTTTTTGTAGTGATACTTGCGGTGCAACACTCAGCAAGTCTTTGTGCTGGTCTTTTGTCTTCATGACCTGTTTTGAAGGTCTCTGCTTGTTCCAATGCTTTCTTATAATCTATATGGCCTGGTGGCATTTTCTTTGTACCTTTTCTTTATACAAATGGGGTGAGCTCTTGTCTGAATCATTTATCCGATTTGTCAGTTCCTGGCAAGTACAATGATCTGAGGATGCAAAATGTCCTCTCAGTAGAATAGATCTTTTGTGATTGCATTACTCTTTATTCTTTCTTTTATTCATTTCATTTAAACCTCTCCCTCTTCTGTTATTTCTTTCTCTCTTAACTCTCACAGTATTTCCCAGACTGTATACATAATGGTGATAATACTGCTTATAATTTTTGTTTTTATGGCAAAAATACCCATTTCCCTGACCTTTTTGGTTGAGTTTTAGATTGAAATATCATGTTTTGTGTTCTCCCTGATTAGCATTTAGTTTGTTTAAATTGGCTTTTGTGTAATGTCTATGTGCTATCAAAGGAATATACACACAGCTGTCTCATAACTCTCAGGGATGTACTGATGAGGTTTGTGGTGGAGCTCTGGCGTTTTCTGAATTTCATCTTGGCCTTAGTGCTGCTCTGACAGACTGGAGAGATTTACACCGGCCCTGCCCTTATTCTCCATACTCAGTCTCTCGGTGGCCCCGTCCAGCAGAGATTAAAGTCATATTGATCCACGAGCCCAGGAAAGTCCATTCCACTAAGACTCCATCAAACAAGGACCCCCTTTATGAACCATGTGATTCTGATATAGAGACATGAAATACAGCAGTTATGAAATATAGTGGGTGAAAGCCATCGAGACTCATACCTGGACTCATATGAATGTAATGTGATCATAAAATATCTTGCTCTTCGTGTTGTGTAACCCTCAGGGAAGGATTTAGAATACATTTGGATTTCCGTGTCTTCGCTTTCACTGCTGGAAATGTGTTAATTTTTTTTCACTGGGGATATTCCTAATAATAAAAGGTAACAATAGACTTTTTCTGCGTCTGTTCCATCCAGAGCCTATTTATTTCACTATGTATGAAGAGTTTGGTTCCAAAACTCGCTTAACGCCATTTTTTTTAAAAGTTGAGTTTCTGCCAAAATCCGTATTGTATCTGGTCAGTTTTGAAAAGTAATTTTTTTAATTTCACGCAAAATGTGATATTCGCAGAGTTATTAGGTCATGTTTTCTCACTTTTTTTCCAAACCGCAACAAACGTCAGTCTCCCTTTATTACAGAATGTGATATATCCTCTCAGCCAATCACAGCGCACCATTCCACGCACTCTAGACAGTAATGTCTTTGAATACACCTGGCATCCTAGTTTTCCTTATCTACTTTGTACTTTGTGATCAACAAACAAGGGCTGCACATTAAATCGCATGTGATTGCCATGCGCATCTTGTCAGTAAAGCCGATTCTATGATTAATAGTACCGGTAAATCTCCATCACGTGCTTTCAGATGGAAATTATTCAGATACATTTAATACACAGAGACGCAGATCACTGACAAGCTACGCTATATCACGTTCATTAGATGAATAGTATTCGATTATGAACAGAGTTGTTAGAGTTAGTGTTTTTATTAATGTCATTTATGTTTTTGTTAATACAGCACATACCACTAGTCAACTAAATCAATGTAACATGGCAAAAATTAATGCACTTTAGAAAGTTGAATGTAGGGAAATGTCATTTTGGAATTTCTACGGTCTAATGAGATGTTGTTCACGTTCTTGTTCATTATGAAATTTTATTTTATTGCTGTAATTAATTTATAGCATTAACAAGATGAAGCGATGACTGATGAATGTATTTTTAGTCCAGTGCCTGTATATAAGATTAGTATTGAAGTTCAGAGGCTGTCATATGGATGATGCGACGGCAGCCATAGTGCGCCAGAATGGCCACCACACACCAGCTTATTGGTGGAGAGGAGACAGAGTGATGAAGCCAATCAGTAGATATGGGAGTTGTTAGGAGGCCATGATGGTCAGAGGCCAATGGGTGAATTTGGCCAGGATGCCGAGGTCACACCTCTGCATCCTGGGATTTTTAATGACCACAGAGAGTCAGGACCTCTGTTTAACGTCTCATCCATAGGACGGAAGGAAGGATATATATATATATATATATATATATATATATATATATATATATATATATATATATATATATATATATATATATATATATATATATATATATATATATATATATATATATATATTTCAGTCAAAATATGTATTTAAAATAAAGCAGATTTCAGTTAACTTTTTCAATCAAAATATGATTTTTTAAAAATATATTTGTATATTCTCTTATTTATTATTGAATAAGTTGCTATGTTTTAAATGTTTATTGAAAAAGCAGCAATCTCTGAAATGTTTATTTTTTATATTTATTTTAAAAAAACTGCTAAATTTTAAATATATTTAAATTTTTATATTATTTATTTTTTTAATGCAAAAATCTGCTATATCATAAATATTTATTTAGTTATTTATTGTAATAGATGCAATTTTATTTATTTCAAAATTCTGCTATATTTTAAATATTAAATCTAATTTAACAAATATTTTAAAAAGCTGCAATTTTTGCTTCTAGTATTGGTCTATTTTATCTCATGTTGGACATTGTACAAAATGCAAATAATAACCAATAACGATATGATCATGATATACTGTGCATTCAATGTCATTTGTGACTGAATTTGGAAGCACATAGACAGACAAATGCATTTTACTTCACCTCTATAAATATCTCCTAAAAGTGATTCCAACTTCAAGAAACTCTGGCACTTTTCAGCAATTATTGGCAGCGAGCACAAGCGCTAGATCACAGATGCAGTCTGTCATGCTTGTTAGATCTCATCATAAACACACCCATCTGGTAGGCCGCTCACTGCCTGTCGATTTCTTTCTCCTGTTCTTTCTCATTCACACAAGCGTTGTGACACCCAAGCAGAAAGTTACCGCCCGTGCTTCTGGATACACTATCTGCAGCCTTTGTCACTCCTCGAAGATCCTATGGGAAAGTTTTGAGTTACATAGTCTCAGGCATTGATCTACGAGAAGATTTAGTTTGAATTTCAGAAATCCACCGAATTTATTCTTCCCTCATCATATGACGCTGGGTCAGGAGTGGATATGCGCCAAACCTCTCGGCTATTTCCTATTCTGGCAAGCAAACACTTTAGCTGCAGCACCAATCATCTTTCTTGATTTCCAAAAAGTTGTCTTGTTGCCCAATTACAGTTAGCCATTGTCAAGCTGCGCACCATTTGCAGAGTTAAATAACGGGTCACGTTTATGCACGCCCAGTACTAACGTCAGCACTCGCTGTTTAGTTAGCGCTATGAAATATGAAACCACCATATGAGCAACAGCCCTTTCTAATTACTAACGTCAGCACTCGCTGTTTAGTTTTAGAGAGTCGGACTCCCAATCGAAGGGTTGTGAGTTCGAGTCTCGGGCCGGCAGGAATTGTGGGTGGGGGGAGTGCATGTACAGTTCTCTCTCCACCTTCAATACCACGACTTAGGTGCCCTTGAGCAAGGCATCGAACCCCCAACTGCTCCCCGGGCGCCGCAGCATAAAATGGCTGCCCACTGCTCCGGGTGTGTGTTCACAGTGTGTGTGTGTGTTCACTGCTCTGTGTGTGTGCACTTCGGATGGGTTAAATGCAGAGCACGAATTCTGCGTATGGGTCACCATACTTGGCTGAATGTCACGTCACTTTCACTTTCACTTTCACTCACTTTTATTTTTAAATGACGTTATGTGTTACCAGTGTTTCTAGTGAGTTTTACTGTTGCTTATGTGTTTATATGTTTGTTGGTCTGTATGTCTGTCTATCTGTCTGCTTATCTATCTATCTATCTATCTATCTGTCTGTCTGTCTGTCTGTCTGTCTGTCTGTCTGTCTGTCTATCTGTCTATATTTTGATAAAATAATATTTTAATAATCAACTAACCGATATATCTTAAATAAAACATTGAAAAAATGCTGTCTTAAATAATTGATTTTGATTTATTTATGTTTTTAATGAGATATATTTTGCTTAAAACAATTGATTAAAACTATATTTGCTATATTTGCTTCCAATATTGGCCTGATTTATTTTAGAAAATGCTTATAATAACTGATACAGGTATAGTCCCAATCATGATATATGATCCCTTGTCATTTCTGCCTGAATAAGGATTTTTTTTAAAGCACAGAGACAAACTAACTCCTACTCCACTTCTATAAATATGTCCAAAAATGATTCCAACTTCTAGAAACTCTGCATTTTTCAGCAATTATTGGCAGTGAACAGGAGCATTCTCATGGGGATCCTTCAGGCGTGCTGGGCGGCATCACTCAGGCGGCCCGTAATCACATCTGCACCATTAAGTTATTACAGCCAGAATGAAAGAGTGGGACGTGAGCTCTTGTGCCTTGAAAAGAGAATTAAGGCGACGGTGCTGTCAGCTTGATTTAAACACACACCTTCGCACATCCAGACGGATAACATCAAACCTGAAATTGTCAGTTTCCTCTACTTTACAGCTTTCTGTGACACCTGCCATGTCACAGCAGTGTGGATGTTATTTGAATAGGAAGTGCTCTTTCTGTTTCCGTGGGTGACTTCTCTCCCTGGTGTGACAGCTGTTCTTGGCAGGTCATGGCATGAGTGCGCCCGGTGTCAGCGGGGACTGCATCACTGTCACCTTGGCAGACTTCTCTTTCACACCTGTCTGTTCTACCTGAGCTTAGGGCTGGGCGATATGGCCTAAAAAAAAAATCCCCGATTTTTTAACAAAAAATCCGATTTACGATTTAAATCGATTTTTCCCCCCCTACTTAAAATCAATATTCAGATGACAAAGAAATTGTTCAAAACAAGTTTTAACTTTATTTTGTTTTGATTTTACCTTCTGGGATTTGATCTGGATTCCCCCTTCAGGTTAAATTGCAATCAGAAACAACAAGCCAAAAAGACAAGATGGCAGGTCCTGCCATTGTAAACCGTGAAAACATTACATAAAATAAAATGTAACATAACATTCTTATCATACTGGATACAGTCTGTAAGACTGTCAAAGGTCTTTACTATTTGTTTATTTTTTTCCATGGGAGCCGCACTGATAGGGCAGAGTCAATCAGAGAGCCACTTTTACCGCAAAGTATCAAAAGCTAAATCTAGTCACAAAAAGCATGTCTTTTTATCAATCTGTCATCCCCGATATGCAATGCAATGCAATACAAAAGGGGCTATCATTCTTTATCATTTACCAGTCAAATTTGTAACTGAGACAAGATGATTTAAAAAAAAAAAAAAAAAAGCAGTATTACCTTAATGCTGGAAAGATTATACTAGCCCATCATGCATCTAACCATCCATGTGCACACTCGGTGTTAAGAGCTGTTAAGATTTTAAGATTAAAACTGCCAACTCCGCAGTGAGTCAATGTCATGGACGTAGGACAGAGCAAGTGTAAATATATTTTCTAGTCTATATCTCCATCTTGTTGTAAATAGAGCAGACAGTGTCTAACTGTGTCTACACCGTTAGATGACAAGAATAACAACGGCAGCTATTTTCATGAAAATCAAATACACTTCTTCAGTTTTTGAATTTTAGGTAGGCTATGTTTACTAAGGTTAGATTAATATATTAAATACATTTTAATTAGCCTAATACAATAAATAAAATTAAGAAGAATGTAAGAATTTCGTTTTGAAAAATTGCCATTTATCTGCATGCATAATTTTAGACAATTATCCAAGAATTTCGGTACAAACAGTAAACATTAGGCCTGCTAGAGACATTTTATGTCGGAGCGGGATCTGAGCGGGAATTGGTTTATGGCGAGGGTGAGCAGAATATTAACAGGGCGCTTGCTTGGTGCGGCTGAGCGACTGAGTGGAGCGCACGTCCATACAGCGGGAAACGTAGCGGAGCTGCACACCGCTCTGTTTCGCTCACATGCTCTGCTTGGCGGGGGTGGGGGTGGGGGGGGGTTGAGCTCATTCTGAACTATGGGAGCCCTGAGTGGAGCGCCGGCGGATGTTAAAAAGAAAACCGATTTTCATTCAAACAAATCGATGTAAACTACACATTCGAGTTAATCGATAAAATCGATTTATCGCCCAGCCCTACCTGAGCTCCATGTGCTGGGTCTTATATGTGTGGGGGCTTAAAGATCATGCTTCCAGATGCAGTTTTCACTTCTTCATATTTGATTACACTCATATGTCATCTTAATTTATGTTCACAAGCACTCTGTAATGACTAAGGACATACCCCAAGGCTCAATGGTCTATAGCTAATGTTGTAGTGGAAACATATTAGCGCTATTCCTAAAACTATAGTGAGCTGCCTTGCTGTCTACTGTTTGTATCAGACTTCTAAGACAGCATTTAGAATGAAATGAAACCTAATTAGTGATTGATTTGGATTCACTTTGCATAGGCAGTGACTCTGTGTGTCGCACAAATAGCACAAATTGCTCACGAGAAATGCAAGAGAGACTCTGATTTCTGGAGTTTGGTGGTAGCATGTTGCTAAGCTTTCAAGTAAGCCTAAAAATACTTTTACAAAACAAAATTTCTGGTAAAAATAGTATCATTTTAATTAGATTGGATTGGTTGATAGTTTTATAGACACTTTGTGTTTTAGATACAAAGCTGTATTTAGGGCTCAGTAGAAAAATTCTAATTACTTACTATTTTTGGGTAACTCAGGGGTCCTATGGGAGATTTTATTTGTTTGTTTATTAAAATAATTAAAGATTTCAGTCCCATAAAAATAAAAAAAATCTTATTTCAAAACTATGTCCCATGGGAATAGTGCTTAATAAATAGTTTTTATGGATTGATTGATACAATATTTTTTAAATAAAAAATAAAATATATATATGTGTGTGTATATATTTATATTTACTTGTTACATATTACATATGTCACCTTATAATCTTGAATCCATATTTTTTCCACTGGGTTGCCAGTGATTGCTGGTTCTATCTTTGAGTTTGGATCAGAAAAGGTTGCATAATGTTGCTTCTTTTTGAAACATTGTGAATGGAGCTTTTAAAATGAAGACTTCCTTCAGTCAGGATGCCCCTGTTACAAAGCAACACTAAGCTCTCTTGTAGCTCTGAAAGTAGAAGCATGGATGTCCACTGTCCATTTTGTGTAATTTCCTTTAGGTAGCTACACTTTCAGTTTCTCTCAGACCATCTTAGTCTTACACAGTCTACAGTACACCTACATGCTCCTTAAATTGTGTGACATATAGAATGATTTTCTCCCACATACCCTCCAAATAGTGCTGAGACGTCAGTGGAAGCTTTGCCAGCCCCGGCTTGGCACACCAAAGTAGATGTCTAGCAATTTATAAGATGTTCGATATGATCCGACATATGGTTTTGAATGATATAAGTGCAGCATGAGGATAATTGAATGAATGAAGGGCCCAGATGATAGGTGGGCCATTCAGACTCAGGTGTTTTCTGGGGACCTGTGAGTGAAGGATTATTGATCTACTACAGACCGCCAAAAAGAGCTTATCGCTTCCTTTAGAGTTCTTCTTCCAGTTGTCTCCCTCGGGTCTCTGGACTCTATTCCCAGATCATGATCAGATCACCTCAGATGAAGTGTTTCTTTCTTTCGGCACTTTCTCATCTACTCTCAATCTCTTTCTTGCAGCCTCTCTTTCTCTCTTCGTTTTGAGAGTTCCGCCTGGAACTACTTCCGTGTACAACAGTGAGCGCAACCTACCTTAAAATGATTTTTACGTTTTGAATATGGATATTTTTCTTACAAAAACGCATCAATTCACTACAGAAGGCCTTTGTTCACCCCCCGTAGCCATGTGAGATGCTTTTTTTCATTTTTATGGATGGGCGCTTTTTATTTAACCTCTTTTGGACTGATGCATGCAACACCCACTGAGTGCCATGAAACATCTTGAAAGATCCAACACAATTTTTAATATAACTCTGACTAGATTTGTCTGAAAGAAGAAAGTCACATACACCTAGGATAACTTAAGGGTGAGTAATTTATGGGCTGATTTTCATTTTTGGGTGAACTAAGCCTTTAATGCTACATGTTTCTCACTTGAAAGTTTGGTATGCCATTTATTGGCAGATGC
The DNA here is from genome assembly GCF_018340385.1 of Cyprinus carpio. Taxonomy (NCBI): domain Eukaryota; kingdom Metazoa; phylum Chordata; class Actinopteri; order Cypriniformes; family Cyprinidae; genus Cyprinus; species Cyprinus carpio. Next base: position 20,118,624 of record NC_056612.1, on the reverse strand, counting down.
ATATTTACAATCTTGTCTAGTCAAAAAAACGTGAATATTGATTACAAGCTATTGGTCAGATTGATCATTGTAATTGTTAATTATTCTGTTTATTGTACAAACATCTCCACTTGTGGGTGGGGCCTTGTCTCATGATTTATTGGGGCCTCCAAGATTTTCAGTGCCTCTTGTCTTTTTTCAGTCCTTTTCTCCTACTATCTGTCTGATTGTCCCTGGGAAATACTCAGCCTCTGGGCTTCCAGATACTAATCAGGATTGAGGCCTGTCTGACAGAGAGAATTTATTCCTTTATTCTTGATTTATCTTGGCGTCAGTGCTAACACAGCTAGCTCAGAGCTAGTTGGACCTACCCTTTAGCTCCATTTAACATGTGAGAGAGTATAATTCTTGCCTGCAGCATTTCTGCAATTCTTGTAGCTCAATGGATTGAAAGCTTTGGTATCTTAAGTACTAAGACTGGTGTGTTTTTACTAGTTTTATCAGAGTCTGACTCTTACACATAGAGCAAGAGGATTTTGGGTTTATGGACGTTTTTAGACTTATTGTAGGCTTTATAAAGAGCAAACGCTTTACATGGCAGCAAATTTCAGGGCCAAGCTACATACATGTTGTTTTAGATTTTTACTTTTAAGTTGACCTACATAATCATGCAGAGGAGTGAAAAGAAGGCCTGCATGAATGTGGCCTTCAAAATGAAACTGTGAAAACAGTGTAAAATTGGTAGAATACAGTGTTGAAAACAATGCAATGGTTTGACAAATTTTATTGCTGATATATTGCACTATATTGCATCGAACCAGGGTGTGACATCTTGTTTTCTCTGGCATCACAAACCACTTTTGTTTCTCCCTGGATCCATTAGCTGGTCAGACTGGCTAATTGAGAATGGGTTTAAGCAGGGATTAAACCAGCGTAATGTAGGTGGATGCGGGAGGCGAAGGGAAAAGGCTTTGGAAAGAGATGAGTGGCTAATATGGGTATTAGTGCACGTAGGTGCAGTTATATGTCGTCATGTGACACTGAGTTAAAACAGAACAAAGCTCTGCCGACAGTGGCCTCAGTGAATTCAAGGGAGCTCACATTCACTGAGGCACTCAGGGTTAACATTTCAGAATCTCTCATTCTGATCTCGCCCTTGTGCTTGTTCAGTCTGGATTTATGTGCACTGCTGCATGAAATGAGTCTAAGATTGTTTAGTTCCACTTGTTTCTCAAGATAAATAAGTTTATCGTTAGTCTTGTGTAGGCAGAACTTAGATATAAGGTCCATATCGTAGCTTATTCTGGCCATGAACCAGCCATTTATACTGCAAGAGACCGCCTGAAAGACTTGTAAAATGCCAACATAAAGTAATTTTTTTTTTTCATGTGCCATTCAGGCCGTTTTTTTGTTTGTTTGTTTTGTATGTCATGTTTCATGTTGTGTGTTTTGTTTTAGTTACTATTGTTTTTATTTTTTTGTTTTGTTTTGTGTTTTGTCTTGTCTTTTGTTGTGTTTTATTTTGTGTTTTATTTTGGTTACTTTTGTTTTGTTTTATGTTGTGTTGTGTATTTTATTTTATTTTATCTACAGTTTACAAGAATAGTTGTGCAGCAGCAGAATACACTGGAAAAATTTTGGAAAAGTGATTCAAATTTCTGACAGTACTTTTGATGCCACTAACCTGGCAAACATTGAAACTTTGAACTCAATACATTGTAGAATTAAAGGTCACACATTTGCTTTGTTTTGCTGCATATCCCCTAATTTCTTCATTCTTAATTAGCATTGAAGAATGTCTCAGGTTGGTTTTACTTCAGTAACTTCCTTGTGTTTTATCACGGTGCATCGAGCACAGTTGGACCAGTTTCACTCAAGGTTAACCAGTGGCAGCTGTGTTCTGGTTTTCCGGCATCTTTTAAAGAATGTGGTCTTATCCACCTCTCTGTGCCCCTTGCAAACTTCGCCATAATCCTATTGCAAAGTCGATAAGTCAGACCTCAGGACATATGAATGTAACCAAACTTCAGAGGTTTGGTGCAAGCTTTTTCTGTGTGTTGAGTTAAAACTTTTAATTGTTGCCAGTAGCACTCAGTGGGACTCCGTGGTATGTGCACGCTCCCCTGGTACTGCTACAAGGAAAGATTTTAGATTTCTTTTATTGAGGATAGGTCAGCTAAGGCTGTTATGTTTTGTAGCAGTGCAGTATTAAGTCAAACAGCTTTACCTAGACACTGGAAGCCCTGCATCGTCGGCCATAAATTAATGCCTGAACCCACCTCGTAGCATTGTGATGCTACATAACGGCATGACTGTGGTGCTGTGGATTTGTTCTGGTCCACTGAGCCTGAGTGGCGCCAGAGGTTCTGCCCAGGGATTTCAAGCGGTATTCCAGAGACCAAATCCCGGAACAGACACTGAGCAAGCAGAGCAACCCCTAATCTCTTCATTATTAGCTCATAAATATTTATTTGAGACAGCGTCTAAAGGAAGATATTTGTTCACAGATCTTCAGTTGAAGAGCTGCATTTTCTATCTTTTGACTATGTGTGGAGGGGTCCTGTTTCTGAACTGAGCAGTGAACAAATAATTATTTTGAATCATTCTTTGAAACTGGTTCACAAAACCAAGTCTGAATTGTTCATTCACAAATCAGGCTAAATCCACCTGAGCAGCTTTGGAGTCACTGGTTTAAAAAGAGTCTGATATATATTTTTTTAATTCAGTTGAACTGGTTTACAAAACCTGAATGATTTATTTCATGATTTGGACTGAAAGATCCAAACAGTTCTTGAATCAACTCAGTGGTTCATTAAACTCTCTTACAGACATCTGATTCAAAATGGTCCAGGTTAACAACTCAATTGTCTCAAGGAACCAAGAACGAACTATTCAAGCATGTCTGATTCATTAAGTGAGAATTGTTTGAAATATAAGAGAGGTTATGAATTATTATTCAATAACCTAATCTGCAGTTAACTGAACTAGAATCTTGAAATTGCATTAAACACCCTTAAAAAACATGGCTTTATCAGACTATATTATGAAATATGCAACATCGAAGTATATTTATATGGCATGTCATACTAAAAGCACAAATATTTTTTTTTTTTTTTAACAAATAATTTCTTTAGAACAAACTGTATTAAAGAACCAATGTGCAGAAGGCTGACTTCCCAGTCAGTAATGTTTGTGGCTTTGCTCTCAGCAGTGAAAGTCCTCGACTCATCAAGCTGCTCACCTATGCTCCCGGGCAGCTTTGAGAGTGTGCACACACGTATGTGCGTATAAGCCCACAGCAGTCAGGTTCCCAGGGTGGCCATTAATGCCCCAGATAACAAATAGTGCTGTGTCTGTTTCCTTTTGCCCCAGGGGAGTAAAAAGCTTCACTGTCTGATGAAAATATCACCTCGCTCCCTGGAGCAGACGCTCAGTATAACTTCATTAGCCGGCTCAATCCACACATTAACTTGATTACAGTAACTAACTTATTCAGCTGGTGACAATGTCCTTTGCTCATGCTTGCCTGTTTTGCCGCAGGGTGTGTCTTTTTAAGTATCCATATATTTAAAGGACAGCAACCTTAACTGAACTTTAACTCCATCTTATGTCCGTGGATGAAATAGGGGATTTTTTTTCTGGTGGGTCCGACGCCTTGACTAGAGACTGCAGAAACTATTAACAAATCTTTGACAATTCTACAGCTTTTTTAGAAAGATTTAGTTTTTTTATTTTGTCAGTAAAAAAAAGTTAAAATAGCAAATTGTGATTGACATTGTAGTGTGCAGTGAATGCGTACAACCTTACAGAATTCGAATGCTGCAGGGTTAATGCTTCCAATACTTTGGTTTTCTTGTCGTTAAGTAAATGGCTTTTTTAAATTGGGTTTTTAGTTTAATGCCTGAAATAAGGCCTATGGTTAGCTCAGGATATTTTTATGTTTTATTCTATGGCATAAAATACATCAGTAATACCATCTTGTGATTCTTTTTTTTTTAAAAGGGTTCTTTTATGCTCTTTTATAAAGTCTTGATTTTGTTTTGGGGGTGTACTAGAACAGTCTCTCATACTAGGTTGTTTGAAAAACATTATTTTTCACATATTTTACATTATTACAACACCTCTCTCCCCAGTCTGGCACTATTGGCTCGAATAGTTCCTGTATCTACTGAAGGCCCGCCTTCTGAAATGCGAAATGTGCTGTGATTGGTTAGCTGGGCCAGTGTGTTGTGATTGGCACCACTAGGCACCTGGTCGGGAAATGTCATGCTCCTTACCATAGCTGCCTGTGAGCTTCAGTGTAAATATTGCATCAGTAATATCTAAACAATTTGAGTTCAATTTAAACCCGGATGATTATAACAACTCTTAAGTTCGTCTGCCTTTGGAAAGCTTGCAGTCTCCGACATAGTGATAACTATGTTCACTCAAAAATTACAGTTTTTGTCATTTACTTACCCTCGTTTAATTCCAAACCTGTGTAAGTTTGTTTCATATGTTGAACACAAAAGGTTTGGAATGACGTGAGAGTGAGTAAATGATGACACAATTTTCATTTTTGGGTGAACTGTTCCTTTAAGTCAATGTTCCAGAGTTAATGTTTTTAAAGGAAGACTGAAAAAATTAGTTTGAATCCTAAGTGATGTTGAAATCATGCGACTCTAGTGTAGTTTTGTTTTAGCTTATGTTTAGTTTTTACTGCCAATTGTATTTACTTTTTTTTTAAATTTATAAAATTTGTGTTAATTTGTAAAGATCATGATGAACAAAATGTGTGCACATTTACATTTTGCTGGTCAAAGACATTATTTTCTAAAATAATCCCAAAGCAAATGGTTTTTGTCAAGGGAACCCCCCCCCCCCAAAAAAAAAAAAAAAAATTTTTTTATATTTATTTATTCCAAATCCGTATTACTTTCTTTTTGCTGTGGAATGCAAAAAGTGAACATTACATGAACATTCTGCTAAGCATTTGTGTTCTATGGAAGAAATCATTCAGGTTTGGAACAACATGAAGGTGAGTAAATGATGACTTTCATTTTTGGGTTCCTTTTAATGTTTCAAAAATATTAATCCAGATGGAATATATTTTAGTAATGGTTGACTGGATAAATGTGGCACTTACATCAATTATTAATCCACAGTCGAGAAAGAACCATTGCACTTTTGCTTTTTTCTCCAGATCATTTCTTTCTGTTTTGGATTTTAATTCACCTCAGCACCTCTCCTGCCTGTTGAATATGTCCTCTAAGGTTCTTGAGTCTTTTTTTACCTCGTCTTCTGCAAGCTCACCAGCCTGGCAGAATCCTCTTATGCAGCATGCATGAGTAAACCCTTTGGCCCTTAACGAGACCTGTCCTCACACACTTGCTAGACTGTAAATGAGGTGGCATCCCTGACCTACAAAACATCCCTCACCTTCACGTCACCAGCCTCTCTTTCTGGTAAGGTGAGGGGAGAACTGAGGAGACTTTGAGGACAAAGGAAGGTGGGGTTGATTGTGGACTAGTGGGCGGAGTCTTGGTTAAATTCAGATAAATTCCTTGTCTTTTAAGCCTAAAATAACAGAATAAATGCCAGTGCAAGTTGCCTGGCAACTATCTTTAAATGGGATTTATCTACAGCAGGGGGAATATCTTCATGGGGGGTCTGTGCTGACATTAAACATGTTGTTAATTATTGGCTAATACTGAGGGGATCTTGTTTCTTTGAGCAAATCTCCACCAGTTAGATTCACAGTGGCATGCATGTTTTTTTGGGAGAATATTTCACATATTTCAGGGTGTGTTCTGTTGAATCTTGTCCAGGTCAAATTTTACTCCAAAAAATGAAAAGGAAAAAAGAAATACTTTGCATAAAAAATAATTGTAACAGTTGGGACCCTGTTTTGCATTATTTTCAGGACTATTAAGCAAATTCTTTGTACTGTAATGTGGAAAAAAGATGTATAGATACATGCTATATAATCAACATAAATGTATAAATATTTGAAGTATTTATTTATAGTATATAGCAGTGGTTGGCAACAGGCAGCCCGCGGGCCAAAATTGGCCCGCCATCAATAATATCTGGCCTGCGCCCTCAGCCAGATTATTTTGATAGCGGCTAGATCTGAAAAACACGTCGCCCCCTCACTCAAGATGAGTGTGAAAATAGATTTTATTTATATTTATTTAGGATTTTAAATATAATGGTTTAATAAAAAAAGAAAAAAGAAAAAGAAAATACAGTTGCCAAATGCATAGGCTTTCTAGTATTATTTTGATGCTACTATAGCAACAATTTAGGACAGTCAATTTCACAAAGTCGCATTTTAATATTTACATCTGACACACAAACTTTCCGCACAAGCGTTTCAACTAAGAATGCAGCACTAATGAGTAAGCTAAAGGTATGATGAAATAATTATTTAATTTTTAATAGAGGGCTAGATGGTCTTAGTCCGTTGATTATTTTGCTGTATTGTTATTGTTTGTTGCTGTTCAAGTTGTTCTAACTTGATGCAAAATGATGCATGTGTTAAGTGGGTCGCAATGAATGTGTTATGTCAGGGAATCGGTCGCAATAAGCTTTTGTTTCATTGTAAAGCAGACATAATTAATTATTTCTGGTGGTTGTGGTGGTATCACTTGTCTATTTGTGGTAAAACTGCTGTCTAAGACATATTTCCTGGATGTCAGATTTTCGGATTTGAATTTGTTTTTGAATGCTGCGCTCGTCTCAGGTCTTTATAGCAGCTTGTCACGCATAATACATAATTCTAAAACACAGTGAAACTTCCAATGACCTGTCTCGCGACCAAAACACTATCTGTGTAAACCCAGTATTCCAAGTATTCCTGGATTCTTAACACAGAGTAACAGCTCACTACCAGTTACAAAAGACACTGTAACAGTCTGTCACAGGCAATTCTAGTTGCATTTTTCATCAATTAATTTCTTAAATTATCCTTTGACTATTTGCTGACCTGCCATCTAGTGGCAAATTTTATTTTGGCCCGATGCCAAACTTACTTGCCAATACTATTACCTGGTATATAGTATTTATAGTTATTATATTTATAGTATGTAGTGTATAGTATTGCGCGCACACACACACACACACACACACACACACACACACATATATATATATATATATATATATATATATATATATATATATATATATATATATATATATATATATATATATATATATATAATATTAATGAACAAATAAGTCCGGAGCTGTGACAAACACCTTGTGCACAGCTATGACACATGACATATGACACAGCGCTGCCCACATGGCTATTGCTCCTATAACAGCTTATTTTTATTAGTTTTGTCTTTGGGTCATTATATTTTACACAGATTTCTGTTACACAGATTTCTGCTCATTCTAAATCAGATTCAGATAGAGTAGCACATTCAAAGTCCTTCAAAGATTTCTTATCCTTTTGCGCCCTCTTTAGGATTAGCGACTAGTCGACGTCAAGCTTTAAGTGTCATGGCAGAGGATTGAAGTCAACTAGTCGATTAGTTGGTGCAACCCCTAATGTGTGTGTGTGTGTGTATACATATTTTAGGGGTTTCCCCGACAACGTGCAGAAACACGGCAGCTAAACTCTAAAAATTCACAGCGTTTTATTATAATCGTGTTCTCATTATAATGTTATGTGAATGACAGTCCCAGTTATAGTTATTCATATTCTGCATTGTTGTTTGTTCTGCTCGCCCTGCGCACTGACGAGATAATCACCTTAGTACTACAAATGAAGCGCTTTACTGCAGCGCAACTCAACCAAATACATCTTATATGAGATAAATAATATATACACGATATATATAAACTGGCTGAAATGTTTTGAAATCACCATACCCTACCTGAAAAAAAAAAATCCAGTCTTTCACTCTGTCTGTGTCAATTTGAATCTTGTTAAAGGGATGTAACGATTCACTAAACTTACGATGCGATAAAATTCACGATACAGATTACACGATACAGTTTTCTTACAATTTATTTATAACTAAAAGAAATCTCTTCACATAAACAAAGGCTTTGCCTGTGCTCTATTTAAAATCAGGGGCAACCACTGCATTTGAATTACTATACAAAAAAGATGCTAAATACATGTTATTTGGATTGTGAAGTTCAAAATTTGAAGCAAAACCAGAATGGTCTGATTTTAGCTTTGTGAATGAGATGCAAATGTCACTCTCTGACAGAAGGTGACACTAATGGAACAGCAGGTACTCATAGGCTGCTGCCCCTTTAAGACCGAATGCCTGATCCAATATAATGATGCACAGGAGATTTCTTTCTCCACTGTATACGTTAACTTAAGACATAATCGACTGTGTTTATGAGAATACTTGCAGAGACAATTATTTTGTGTATAATGATTTTATTGAGTGCTTTAAGTAAGCAGGACTTTGGATCAAGTTGAAATTAAGTTTTTATATAACTATTGAATGTAGCCCGTTGGGAAGGTTGGTGATAAGTTTTGGTTGAGTTTTTGTATAACTATTTAGCCCCAGGATGTTGGGCTAGCGAGTTTGCGAGCCCTGTATATATAAAATATATAATATATATTGTGATTTTTCTGTTTTGGTTTTAATGGTGATATGTGACCTGGACCTTATTTGACAGATTTTGTGAGATTTGTTTGACTATCACCTGGCCACATCACTCACTGTATATTGATACGAGAGCCGGTGTGGAGTTTTTTTTTTTTTTTTTTTTGATTGTTTGTTTGTTTTTGTGCATTTTTGAGACTTAATTTTTATTTAATGTAGATTTCTTGCAGTCTTTTGTGGATTTGTTATTTGCATGTAAAAACTTTTACACTATGTGAGAGTCTTAAAACTGAATTCGACCTGGTCTAAATTTTGGTGAAAACGAAAACACTTTTTCTATTTTGTTTGGTTTATTTGGATTTAGAGTCCAAGTGTATGTAGACCTTGGCCTCATGTTTGCCTTGTGTCACAAGTGCATCTCTCTGCACTTTGTCTTCCTCCAAAGTGAAGGATACTACCATTTTAGCACGAGGTCAGACACGGCTCTAAAATGCTGCCTCATGAACTGGAAAGCTTCTGTAATGTAATAAAATGTTCATAGGGGAGAGGGAGTTTTATCAGGGACATGCAAGTGATTCATGGCTCTTAAACACTGAAATTACTGTTTTTTTTTTCACTATAAGGAAGGATTTGGATAGTGTTGGAGTGGTTTGCTGAAGAAGCGGTCTCCTGGCCAGTCAGGCGAAACGTCTGGGTTGAATACCTCAGCTCTGTGGCTGACCTAGCCGGTCAGAAATGGCCATGGAGGAGACACACACAAACAAAACCACTCACCTACACCATCTTTAGCATGTGGATGGTGGCGTCACCTCCGACCGATGCAGTTTGGTGGTGTTCATGTGTAAAATCTTATAGAAAATGGCAAAAGATCACACGCCATGATATGCTTCTCTCATTCACATTGATAAACGTTGTAGGCAAACATGTCTCTTATACCACAGGACTTTTGCATCTGACTACAGCCTGCACAAACTAGAATGGCTCAGTTTTTTTTTCAATTTCGTTTTGTTCTTGGTACAGAAATCACTTACGGTAGCTTTAATTGAGTGAAATCTCATTAAAATTTAAGCAGCACGATAAAACCTTGAAATGGAGGGCTACCCTATGAAACCTTAGATTTGAAAAAAGATATAAAACAATTGTTTGTGTAGTTGATCTTGTAACATTGCGGTGAACTCTGAAATGAAAGAGTGCAGGATCCAATAGCAGTAAAACATTTATTAGGAAGAAATAAAGGCTCCCCACAGGGAGCAGAACATCTAGGCAAAACGGAATACAGGAAAACTGGGCATCTCAACAATCCATTCACAGTTAAGATTAGACAAAGAACGATGTCAAAAATGGCTCAAGAAAACAGGAAGTAAACTAAACCTTCAACAAAAGTCTAAAATGTGGATGATGTGATGGGTCCATTCCATTTAGTCCAGTTTTTGTTCGATCCAGTATACACATTTGGTCTCCACATTTTGTCTTCTCACTCTTAAAAACCTTTAATGTTCATAAGAGTTAAATGGAACGTTCACCAAAAATGAAAGCTGAATTTTTTTTTTTTTTTTTAACATAAAACACAAAAGTACTAATCAAAGGTTTGGGGTTGTTAATTTTTTTTTTTTTTTAATGTTTTTAAATAAGTTTGAGTAAAAACAGGAATATTGTGAAATATTATTACAATGTTAAATAACTGTTTTCTATTTTAACATATTTTACAAAGTAATTTATTCTTGTGATAGCAAATCTAAAGCTGTAGTGTCTAATGATCCTGCAGAATTTTTTTTTTAAATGCTGATTTGGTGCTCAAGAAACATCAATGTTGAATATTGTGTTGCTGAATAATTATATATATATATATATATATATATATATATATATATATATATATATATATATATATATATATATATATATATATATATATATATATATATATATATTTTTTTTTTTTTTTTTTGTGATAATTTTTTCTCAAGATTCCTTGAATAAAAATGTTTTGTGAAAGCCTTTACTGCAACTTTTGGTAAATGTAGTGCATCCTTGCATTAGTGATGAAAATAATTCTTTATTTATTCTTCAAAATGTTTTCTTTTGTGTTCTACAGAAGAAAGCAGGTCATACAGGTTTGGAATGAGGATGACTACCTTATATTTTAGAGTAAATATGCCATTAAATGTCAGCATTTCTCTACTTCCATTGCCCGGCATTAGTGTTTAATTAAAGGAGACAATGATTATAGGTCTCAGTGTGTGGACTATCACAACATCTTCATCACAATCACACTGCAGCAAAGGCAGCAACAGACACACAGGCCTCTCTGTCGATTTCTCTTTTTTTTCTCCCTCGTTTTATTTAAACATCCAACTCCAGAAAATGAGAAATGGGGAAGACAGATAGAAGAAAATGAGAAGAAAACAGACAAGAGAAGAAGAGATAATGGAGGAGACTGTCATATGCTTTCAGCCATTTTGTTTTATTTGGCTCATTTTTTGCCTCCATGCTGCCTCATTTGTTTTCTCCCACATCTCAATAACTGTCCTCGGTTGTGTTATCCCTTCCCCAGCATGTTCTCACATCTCCCTTTGCTTTTGTCTTCTCATCCTCATCCTTCATTTCCTGCTTTGGCCTTTAGATGTGGTGTGTATGTAAAAGCTGCCATCTTTTTTAGAAAAATGACTGGATTTTGTCTTTGCTGCTTGGGTGAAGTATACAGAAAATGTTTATCTCATAAGATTTTTCATAGTGTTTTGTGCTTGTACTTCAGATGTGGATGTGTACTTTTGTTTTTTTATGGAACTGAGAAGCTTATCTTGTTAAACTTTGGCGTGAAACTCGTCTCACACCATTGAGTAATACTTCAAATCGTGTGTCTTGTTGAGGAGAGGTGTGTTATTACTTTTTAAATGATTGGACTTATGATTTCTGGCTGGGAAAGGATAAAACAAGTGGAAAACATCCCTTAGACACATTTATGGAAGTACACAATCCATATCTAGATAGCAGAATATCATAAAGACTGTGGGGTTGCATGGGCTCATTTCACTTGCACTAACAACCTAGCAACCATGCAGAGCATTTTTGCAAGAAATTATTTTTTTTCTCCTACAGAGATTGTTAAAATCTTGATTCTTTTAAATCAGCTCCAGACCTGTTTAAAAATCATGAGTCACATTGTCCCACAAATAAAAATGAAAATGTATTTGCTGCTATGCTCAAGCCTGCTGTTAACCAGCTTTGCTATTTGTCATTGCAAAACCTCATGGAGCATCTTTTTCCTCTGAGGCTGGTTATGGTCAGCCCTTAACGCCAGCCTCTGGCCTATGGGTCTCCTCAGTGTGTCCAGTCAGCACCCAGCAAGACATCTATCATTGGTTGCCTGGGCAGGTAGGAGCCTCTTGGGGCAAGAGGCTTGGCAAACATCCGGCTGCACTCTGACTCTGAGTAAGTGTCACTGGATGAGTCATTGTGCTCATCATAACTCTGAATGCTCGCAGCTTTGTGTCTGCAGTCAGGAAACCTACTAAATATTTAAATAAACTACTGATTTTTGTCTCTAGTGTCAGTGTGTTAAGACAATTAACCACCCAGATGCGATGAGGTAATTGGCTCTTTGCTAAAAATGCTAAAAACATTACTGACAAACCTTAAGCAATTATGACTGAGATTTTTTTTTTTTTTAAGGCAAGCTTTTGTTCTTTTCTAATGTAAGTAAAAGGAAAATCTGAGTATAATCTTAAATGCAGTTTTGCAGAAATTATTCTAAAATATGATCAAACATTGTAATCGGGTCACTTATAATATTGACACAAGCTGCCTAGACAGGATACAAGCAGCCTACCTTTTCCAAATCTTTAATAAATGTTTATGCTAAATTATAAACTATCTTTCAATCCTTGTTTCCAAATGAACACGTATAAAATCAGGAAGAACATCTATATTACATTTACAAGGTCAATTAATATTAACAACATCAATTGTAGTAATTTTATTTAAATCATGCTATTGTGTAGCATTTTTAAAAAAGTTGAATAGCAGAAGATTCATTCCAGCAAATGTAAAAATAACCATTTCATGAGCATTTGACTGAAAATATGTTCACTTACTGTTAAAAAATTATCAGTAAGATAAAAAAAGAAATTCATACTTTTATTCAGCAAAGATGCATTAAATAATAAAAAGAGAGAGTAAAGAAATTAAAAATGTATATTTTAATTGAAAGCTGTTCTTTTGATCCTCAGAGAATCCTTAAAAAAGAAATCATCTATTCAGCTCTACCATCAAAGGAGTAAATTACATTTTAAAATGTATTAAAATATAAAAACTTGTTTTAAATTGTAATAATATTTCACAAAAATGTACTGTCTTTTCGTTCAGCCTTAATGTTTAAAAAAAAAAAAAAAAAAACATTAAAAATCTCAAACTTTTGAATGAAATCCTCAGTTCATTCCAATGAGATGTTCTGTAAGCTGTAACCAAGTGAGGTGGAACCTATAGCGAAGGGTCAATTGCGTTGACATAATCCTTTGTGGATGTTTTTTTTGTACCTGTCAGTTGCTTCCGCTCTGAGCACAATGCAAATATTGGTGCATTAGGGTCAATGTGTTTGTGCTTATTAGATCATATTGACTTATTCTTTCATCAAACCACTGAGGCTACCCGGGGCGTTGTCTTTTTCTAGAGGCCAGGGAACGAATGAGGAATGAGTCAATATCACGATTGTTACACTGAGGCTTTGCCTGCTCTGGAGAGTCTTCTGGCTTCCATCATTGGCTTGTTAGGGATGCATTTGTCTTCAATCAACCCAGGAGTCTGTAACATGGCTCCCTGTTATTCTTCTCATTCCGTCTTTGATCAGCCGGCTGTCTGCTGTTTCTGCCAACCTGCTGGAAAATATCCAGTCAGCTCCGTCGGTGTCATAGAGGGAGGCAGGAAATAGAGCTTTGCACCTTTTAGCATCACAGCGCATATAGTGCATATTTAATTACATCTGCGTCCGTACTTCGGTATTTGAAACACTCCAAAAAGTGGGAATTGGAGATCAAATGTTTTTCATTTCTTTAAAGTCTGAGATTGAATTGGTGGTGGCCCTATAAGAGAGCAAAAGGATCTCACTATATTCCCTTTAGGTGCCCGTTGCACCTCCTGTCACAACAGCTTCGTCAGCCACTCAAATGCTCCTCGACGGGAGGTGACACAAAGCGCTGTGACAGGACGGTCCGCCAGCTTGCATCCCTCTGACATTCTGATTGACAGGTAGGAAGCACCCGCAGACTTAGCCGAGGTTTTCAAAGAGCAGCTCGTGGGGTGGCTTGCGTGGGCCCAACGTTTCAATTATCAGCCCTCTCACTTGGCAAGACAATTGGCCTTTGGGCCTCTTAGTGCTTCACTCTGTGACGGGTGAGACGAAAGCACTCATAAATCCTACCACTTATGCTTTCTAGGATCTGATGAACAGTTTTTGGCCCGGCGGTTGCTTCATCAAAGACACCCTTGACTCCGTATGTGGAATTGATATTCCTTAAAATGATTTGGGTAATGTTACAGCTCAGGTGCTTGATTCTTTCTCTGCATTTGCTAGGGCTCTATGAAATCCATTTGAATTTTCTATTTAGATTTTGTTTTAATGGTTTAATCACATTTTAATAATCAAATTGTCTAATCATTTGAATTAATAAAATTGTTAACAGTTTGTAACAAAAATAGTACCCTAGGAAATGTATGTGATTTTTTTTCTTTTTTTTTTTTTTTTTTTCTTCAGAAATTCTGTTTCTGTCTTTTTAAATAATTCGGGATTCTGTGTTTTATAATTTAATACAAACATATTATTAAAATGATGGTTATCAGACCTTTTTTAACAGGTTAATTAATCTTTTAAAATGTAAAATAAATAAATTGCTTACATTTTATTTAGGGATGTAATCATTAACCACGAGCCAGCTGAAAATCGATTCAAATATATGAAGATTCAAATCGGTTGAGATAATAAACAAATCACAATTCATTTAGGGGTAGGAGTTTATATGAATGTATGTCTGAGGGGAACTTACTGTCTTTAGAAGAGTTTAGATGGTATTTTTTTCTTTTCATCTTGCCTCTGTATAATACATATTAAAGTTCATAAGTGCAGCGCTGCTTCGTTTACAGCAGAAACCAAGGAAACCTTTGAAGTGCCACCTTCTGGCAGAGACTGAATCTGTGTCTCGTTCAGCTCGTCTGCTGTTTCATGCAGATATTCTGTATAGTTTCACAAAACTGAAGTCAAACCATTCTGTTTTTGCTTCAAAATTTCTAAATGATACAATCTAATTTAAATTAAAAACTGCTCATGTTGCATGTATGCAGCATCTTCGTTTGGATCATGATTAAAATGCTGTGGTTGCCTCTAATTTTAAATGGAAAGAGCACAGACAAAGCCTTATTTTGTTTATATGAAGAGATTTATTTTAATTGTGTGACTTATTTATTTGATTTGAGGCTTGTTTTAAAATTTCAATTTAGTTTTGTTATTTACATTTACATTCTATTTAAATTTTGTCATTTAGCAGATGCTTTTATCCAAAGCAATTTACAAATGAAGACAATAGAAGCAATAAAAACCAACAAAAGAGCAATAATATGCAAGTGCTATATTAGAATATTATTATAGTTATATTTCAGTTTTACAAAGAAATACAGCATTTTGTCCAGGCAATAATAAAAGGACGCATTTAATTCATAATTTGTTTTAAATATCATTTTGTAGAAAAAAAAGAAAAGTGAATCGAATCGAATCGAATCGTGAAATCAAAATTGCAACTCGAATCGAATCGTGAGTTGAGTGAATCATTAAATCCCTAATTTTATTGAATTATTTATTTTGTCAAACAATTTAAATATTCTTTTAAAAACAATATTATTAAACTGAATTATTAAGGTTGTTGTTGTTATTACACTGAGAAGTACATTCTAACACATGAGTAATACATTTCTGTTATAATTTCTTCAAGTTAAACCAATTTTATTTTATTTTTTTGGCAGGTTGTAGAGTATCTGACAATAGACAAAATGGTTTTGCTCATTCACAGATACGCAAAACAAGCAGATTTTGTATTTAGTCTTTTTGCGGTTTAATATTCATAGACTCTAGTCCATATCAGAGTTGAAGTGTATAGTGTAATATGAATGTATTCTGCAATTCCATCCATGTTTTTGCATCACGGAAATCATTTGCCCCTAATGTGCTTTGGTTTTAATTTTATTTTTAGAAACTACAATTTGTACTACTTTTTGACGCCTCTCGGAAGTTGAAAACTCGCTTGTATGCTTCAAAAACTCCCTCTGTTGGTGGGCGTCACTGAAAGTGTGTGTTTTGTTTACTTTTCAATCAGCAGCAGGCTTAATATGATTGCCGGGGCCTGTTTGACTCATTACATGGTACCGTTTCCCTGCATGGCTGGGCCCAGATGCTATGCTAATTAGCTCACATATGAGAGGAGAGAACCCGAGGCTGCAAGCAAACATGGTGGGCCGGTATCAAATGGGTGTGCATAAATTTTGTTGTCATTATTTTGCACCAATTTTCCACTGCTAAAAAATTCAGTGTGGCTTTGTGATTAATTTGAAAAGAGATGACATGGATAAGTGGGTCTTGTAATTACTTTGACTTTGAGAAACTTGTTAATGTGTTAACACCTAATGTTCATTAACCTGAGTTCTGGCACAAGGCGAGCGGTTTCGACTGCTCTGTTCCAACTTGTTGTGCCGGTCACTCAAACATCTCTATGTCTTCTCTCTTTTTTTCAGGAAACCCTACAAAGACAGTTACATTTTTTGGGCTCTTTGTTCTTGTCCACGGTCCGTGTCAGTGAAATATAGCTTGAAAAAACATGGATTGGCTTTTCGGTTCCCTTGCAACCCGCAATTTGTGTCTCATTATACTGGACACAGCTTCACACACAGCATAACAAAGCAGATTAATAGTCTGTCATTTTAATCAGGAAACTCAGTCGTGCCGATCAACAAATGCAACCTCAATGTATGACAGCAATTCGAGGTTATTTTCTTCACGGCAGCTCAAGAGCAGTGGGATGGGTCATGTAACCTTCTATTTGTCGCTGATGAGATGCTTTTCATTTGTTTTGTGGATGGTTTTATAATAGAACTGATTATTGAATCATTTCACTGTTTTTTACATTTATTTATTATTTTCATTAAGGTACATCGAACTGCATTCATAGTCTCAAATTTTCAACTCGCATACAGTATGTGATTCGGTTAAACAGCAGAAAAAAAAAAAAAAAAACTCTTCTGATGTTTTCAGCCTTTTGATATTTATCTTGATATTTCTGTATTTTCTTTTTCCAATCAGTTAAACCATCAGTGCAACAAAACAGCCATTTTAACCTAGTATAAATAAAAGTAATTAAAGTGGAAAAAATGAAAAGTATATACACTGAAAATCAAGTTAACTATTAACAGCATGTTTTCTGAAACTTAGAATTATATTTAGACATTTAATTATTTAATACATAATTATATAATGCTAATCAGTATTATATATATATATATATATATATATATATATATATATATATATATATATATATATATATATATATATATATATATATATATATTATTATTATTATTATTATTATTATTATTATTTTTTTTTTTTAACAGTATTTTATTTACTAACAAACATTTTTACTAAACCATTTTAATACATGATTTTTTTTCCCCAGCAGTTAATTGGTTCAAAACAAGTTGTTGAATTGTAGTTCAGAACCAATTCTGAACAGTGCACATTAATTATTTTTCATACCTTATAAGTGATTGAGATAAATTCATTTCAGAAATAAATGGCTTTTTAAAATATATTGAAATAGAAAACATTTATTTTTAATTGTAACATTTCACAATGTTACCGTTTTACAGCCTTGGTAAGATTATTTTCAAACTCCTCCAGAAATCCCCCAAAATTTGAAAACTAGTGTATAATATGTTCTACTTTTTTTAACTTTAACTCTTTGATTAAAAACACAGCATATGAAGTCTATGCATCTTTCAAATTCACGTATTCTTTTCGGCTTTGTTGATTAGTGGCGTTGGTGTGCAGCTCTCTCATTAGAAACTATGCTTGGCCCGTCTCTCATTTGGAGGATCTGCATACATTTGTTGTGCACATTCTTTGTGGGATTTGCTCTCGGGATTAAACTCAGAATTGTTCAGAATGACTCGACTCAACCGAGCTCTAGGGAATGCTAGACTTTGATCAATCATCTGTCTCCCCGCTTGGTACTTTCTGCATGTCGTTGCCTCATTACCAGCACATGGAGGAAAACTTGTTCCCCCCTTAGCCAAAGGGTAACGTAGCTTTTTTTATGATGACAAGGGATATGTTTCAGGTTGTCATTACACCTCAGAATCGAGGTAAGGGTTGACAGAGAGGGCAAGTCTAGACAACTCCCATCTAAATTCTTCCGTCACCAGTCCCTCAGTCCCTTTCAGACTCGTCCCTTCCTCTTAGACAGGTATCTACCTGCCTCAGACTGAAAATAAACACCTGCACTGCAACTGTTATGCCTGGGAGGCCGATCCCAAAGGCTCAGTTCGACATGGGTGTCAATATTTGTGAAACCCAAGCTTTGACATGAGAAAGAGAGGTTGTAAACATGAACTGTAGATTATTGTAAATCATATTTTAAGTAGGGCAAGCTGCTTTTGGATTCGTGTGCGTTTTGAGCGCAATGAGAGATTAGCCGCTTATTTGGTCTGTAATCGCAGGCTTACCAAGCAACCCAAATTCTCCAATACACACACTTGCTAAATCTTTGCAAAAGTTTTGTGTTTCTTTCTTTTCAGTTCTCACTTTTCCGCTTTCCCTTCTCCATAGAATCACAGCAAGTCTTAGATGCACTAGTGCCCCCCTATGGACGATAGCTCTGATGTGGCAGAAAAAAACTAATATTTTATGATGTAATGTCTTTATACCTCACTATTGCAATTTTATATGTCTTTATTTTTCACGACACTCTTAAAAATAAAGGTAATTTTTTGGCATCTATGGTCCCATGAAGAGCCGTTAACATCCATGGGTCATTTTCATTGTTTAAAAGGTTCTTTATGGTGGAAGATTCTTTATATTTTTTAAAATATCTTTTAAGAAAAAGATGGGTGTTTCTGTTAAGAAAGATTATTTGGGGAAATGTGGTTTGTATCTCACTAATGCGACTTTGGATCTGGAAATTGACTATATCTCAAAATATGGCTTTATATCTCACAACTGTGATATTATCTCAACATTTACAATTACAACATTATTTCTTACTTTACACATTATCTTAAAACATAATTACTTTATTATTTTTTACTCTGAGGTGGAAACCAGCTTCCATACTGTAAATGTCAGTGCATACATTTTTACAAGGTACACAAAGTAATACAAGGTAATGCTGCTTTGCTCTTGTTATTTTCCAACTGCTTATGTTTTTATTCAACTTGAAGCAGATGCTTTGGTAATACTGAAACAAGCATCTTAAGAACAACTTAAGAACTAAGAGGATTAATATTGTAATAAGTGTACAGAAATCCTGTATTTGTAAGTTTTAATAGGGAAAATAATGTTAGTTTTTTTTTAGGTTTGACAGATGTGTGCATAAAACATGGTGCGCGTCTTCTATCAGGCAATGCATAAAACCTTGAAATCACCTTAGCATGTCCGCGGTAAAAAGCTTTGCTCTTCGTGCAACCAAGAAAGAATAATAAATAGATAATTTTGGGTCTTTTGACACTTCGCCTGATTATGCAGATGGCGGAAAGTGCAGTGCAGGATGTGTTGTTTGAAAACTGGTTATTTATAATAAGGAGGCTCAAAGACTGGCAGGAAAGTGTTTCTGCTGCATTGTCACAAATGGAATGTCAGACTCTGCAATTTTCAGTTAAAGAAATGTTCACACATCCCTAGGGACATCAATGGCTGCTCACTCAAGAGGAAGTGACATTTAGAAATTAGATGCAGCAACAGCTAAATTGATTTTATTGCCATTAAAAATGGGTTATTAATGAGATTAGGTCTTAACGAGGGCTTGGTTCAAGAGAGAATCATTTGTTTTTTTGTTGTTTTGGAATTTGGCAGAATTTTTTGGGGACTGGCCAATTCATAGCTAAAAAGATTTTATATATTTATATATGCTTTAAAATATTTTTTTTAGCCAGGTGATGACATTCAACATATAAAATAATATTAATTAATATTAATTTGTAATCTTTGTAATCTATCTACCTATTGTTCTATCTATCGATCTATCTATTGTTCTATCGTTCTATCTATCATTCTGTTTAGGGGTGCTCCGATCAGAATTTTTGAGGCCGATCACCAATTGCAGATCACAGAAAGCAGTATCTGCCGATTCCTATCACCGATACCGAACTTTATAAAGCCTTCTTTTTATCATTTATAACTATTTATAGTGATACTCCACTCAGGATTTTTTGACATTTATTCAGGGCCTTGAATTTCATTTTTGAAAATGGGGAGAATTCCCCTCTTAGGTGACTCTTGTGAGAGCGGAAGCAGCACGGACTGTGCTTTCACAGAAGAGTCTGCTACTGATCCGTGGCTGTTTACCACAAACACAACATTTATCCATTATTTTGATTTCAAATCCAAACATTGTCACTGAAAATGCTTTTTCAGCATTGCAGTTATTTTTTTTACACAGTACAGTAATACAGTCTTTCACAGACATGTTTAAACAATAAATATAAGCAATACATTATTCAATGCTTTTTACTTTTGCATTTACTTCTAGATTTATATATTAAGTTGCTCAAGCAATTGGCAAAACATTTAAAGTACTTATCTTACATTATCATAAACTTACCATTGACAGAAATAGTCAGCTCTACTGCCTTTTCTTTTGCATTGAAATCTTTGTTACAAGCAATCCTGTGGTTCATAAAGAACTTTGTTTTCCGAGTGCCATCTATTATTGCCTTGTTTATCTAAAAGTGTTCTTTCCCTTTAAACCTAGCCTAAAAGCCATATGTGTTGACTGTGAAACACAGTAGACCTTAATTGTATGCTTTTATTTTGTAATTACTACATTTTCATGTCAATCCATGTTCATATTTGCTGCAAACAATGCGCTGTTACTTAATTCAGCTCTTGCAGCGCATCTATATTCTCAGTGCAGAAACGATCTCTGCACTGCCGCAGACGCAGCGCTCCTGGAACACACTGCCGGACCACAACCGTGTGCAGTAAACGCTTTAATCCGTTAACATGAATGCGGAAAAAATATGTCCCTCGTATGCACTGCAAACTGAGTAATGTAAACATCGTGGAGTGTGTGTGCTGCGAGTTTGCATGAGTGTACGGTCTCCAGGAGAGCACGATTTGCAATTTGAAAAGAAATGCAATTTATAAACTTTGGTGATGATGTGACACTGCCTCGACTGTGCAAGTGACAATTCCTGTGCCAACTGTGCATCGTGCAGCTCAGACAGACATACGTGATGTGTGGAGATTTGAAGCCATTTTTGTATTTTGAGAGAGAGAGAGAGAGTGTGCGCACAGTGATTCGCTGTTTGTGAAATTACGTCTCACACAAGGTTTTTTTTAAATTACTTTATAAATTATTTAATGAAAAAATATGAAGGCGAGTACCTCACCTTCAGCATTGTAATTATTTCACCCGCGCTGGACAGAGACTGAGACGGTGCCACTGCAGGTCATGCCAAACCTCTCACGGCAGCGTCATCAGCTTGAGATAGTTTTTTTGAGATCGGCCTTTTAGAGACCACCGATCAATAATCTCAACATGATTATCGGCCAATAGTGATCGGTAGGCGATCAGCCGGAGCACCCCTAGTTCTGTCTATCTATCTATTAGGGACTTCACGATACCAAAAAATCTAGTAGTCGGTCACGATACCCATTATATTTTAGTAGTTATCGATACCAATTTGATATTTATGGAAAATATTAAAGTAATACTTAAACATTAACTCTTTTATTTAAAATTACAAAAACACAACATTAGTGGCACTTTGCCTTCAAATAACACACACACACACACACACACACACACACACACACACACACACACACACACACCTATACTCTAAATGCAAGCATTAGTTTAATTTCACTGACATACTGGTAGGCCGAAAATATTTTTTAAAACCATTAACATAAACAACAATTTTTTAAACCAGTAATATTAGCCAATAATGTTGATAAGGATAATCCACGAATGGATACATAACGAATGAACAAGCTGTAAGCTGTCAGACAGACCGTAACTTTATATGTGTGTGTGATCATGCACAGGGCTCGTGCTTTCAGAGCTGCGCACTCTCATTTAAATCTCACACAATCATATTCATATATTATTGCCAACTTCCACATGTAGTTCTTCTGTGTGCTTTTGAGGTGTTTTTTTCTTCTTCTTTACCCTTTGAGGACAGACTGGAACACTGCTCTGCCTGCCCCCGTCACTAACGGAAGAATTGCAGCCTCGCTAGTAGCTACCTTCGGTACCATTGGTACTTACGCTACTATTACCCTTATCTATCTGTCTATCTATCTATCTGTCTGTCTGTCAGTCCGTCCGTCCGTCCGTCCAGTCTGTCTCTATTAAAATTCTTGAAATATTCATTATATAGCAAACAATAACGGTCTTAACTTAATATTGCATATATTAATATTGAATATAAAGCAAACATTTGATATTTTTCCCAGTCCTAATTATAAGACCAGAAATGTCCTGTCAACCCCAAATTTTTTGAATATGTAAAGTATCTGTACTGTCATAACTGTGTTGATCTATAGCATTCTGCACTTGCTAGACTTTTCCTTCCTGATGTAAACACACATAGAGCTAATCTACACAGTCTGTTTCCTGTTTTTTCAACACCCTTTATGGCAATATTTACCCATGATCTTGATCATCTATGTATGTGTTTATTTTCCCACATGTTAATACCTTTTCTTTTCATTTTGGCTCCACAAAGACTCCACCATCTGTCGTTCAGGGTTGTGTCTGTTGTAGACCATGGTGCCGTGGTGTCAGGCACACCTGGGTTATTGTAAACATTCAGTCTTTTCCATACCAGCGTCAACCTTGTTGTGCCGCCTGTCACCATCCACCCCGCCGACCCCACTTTTGCTCTTCCTCTTCTGGTATGCTGGCCAAAGTCACTTTGTAGAGGTGACCTCTTAGCTCTAGATTGTTATGAATCATTTCCTTAATCTGTCCAGAGAGAGTCACCCCACAAACCAGGAGATGGACTTCTGCGGCTTGTCATGTGCTAACAGATGGCATAAATCTTACTCTTAAATGCAGTGTTAAGTATTAATCATTGCTGGCCGTGTTGCTGCCCTGATTCCCTGTGAAGAGCCATGGGCAGTCAAAGTGTGATTAATGGACTTTGGGATTCGAGGAGTCATGTGCAGATGCACCCCACCTGCCTTGCTCTTGTTGCACCCGCCTCCAAACAGGAAGCTGACCTGTGAGAGATAGACAGATGGATCATTCTGGGTAATTAGCCTGGAGGAGGTGACATGAATGCTCGCCCTCTCGCTTTCAAAAGGGCTCCTAGATTTAGCTCCTGTCACATCACAAGCAGATACAAGGAAACAGAAGGACGGACTTTGGCGGCAGTGATTTGCTGAGTCAGTCACTGTTTGTATGTTTGGACACTCGGCGCTGTCTGTGAGAGAATCATACATAATGATGACCAGCTGTGCAATATGATGTTGAAAAATGAATGTGTTACTTTCCACATACAGATAATCTACATATTGTGGCCATACGCTCTGTTTAAAGGGTGACAACTGGTGTTAGGAATGAGTTTTGTGAGTATTGTATTGCAATTAGGGAAGGAAAATATATCTGTGCTGTTAATGGTTCCATTTGTGATATATTTTATAGTATATAGGTCGATTTTAGATGTTTAGTTTTGTATGCTAATTTCTCAAATTTTTACGTGTATATAACCTTTGCTGTATTCTAAAGCTCATTTAAAGTTAGTCTTTAAATCACTCTATAATAACACTGTTAAACGTGATCTTTAGCAAATCAGTGAGCATCTATATTTCACACTTTACATTATATTGTTGTCTAAATTTACTTTTAGAATTTAAAATGTTTATTATTATTATTATTATTATTATTATTATTATTATTATTATTGTTACTAATATAAACTATTATTATTTAGACAAAATAGTATTTATGGGTTATCTGTCATTTGTATTTTATTTTTAGAATTTTAATACCAGTGCACAATGTGGCATTATTTGATATAAAAAGTAACTAGTTACATTACATTGTTACTTTATTAGTGATGAATTAAGTTACTTTTTGTGCCACCTGATATTGGGAGTATATTGTAATTTATTTATATGTATTTATTTTTTGCAATCATGTACTTTTGACAAAATTTTGTGCAAACAAAAACCAACCTGAAACACTGAAAAGATGTATAAGTATTATATTTATTTATTGAATTTGATTTTTTATTGTTGAATTTATTTGATAAACAGTTTTCCTAAAACCGCAGAACTTCCTATTTGTAAGTAAATTAAATAATAAATAAATAGAAAATTCAGCACGTGCTTATAATAAACCGAACGTTATTATCCATTGGTGTGGATGCTAATATAGTTATTCTTATTGTTGTGAATAGCCATTAATGTTATTTTACTCGTACTGCAATCGTACTGCATTACCTCCAAAACTGGTTGACTGCTTCCTTTCCAGACAACATTTACTGGTGTGGCGGCACACTTTGTCCTGTGTTACAGCCTTTCATCTCCCCATCGGTGCGTGAGTACCCTTGAGTGCCTCTTCCATTTCGACCTCTCCCTTCAAAGGAGAAGTGGCTGGCGCCATTTACATAATCAATGCTAGATTGAGTTTACATAAGCCGATTTCCTCCACTGCGAAATACCTGGCAGAGCAGACATCATTGCGCTTAAATCTGCCCATCTTCCAGCCCCTGCTGGTGCCACATCCACTCAGAGGCTCATAATCTCCCGTTCCCTCACAGAACTCGCTCATTGGATGAGGAAAGCCTAAGGACTCATACGAGTGCTGTCATCTTCAGTCCTCACATTCAGAGAAAACTGGCTTTATTGTACCAAAAACACACAATATGGCACTCACTGGACATGTCTTTAGGGGAAGTTGGGTTTTTGTCGCCAAGCAGAGTTTGTTTCTTGCGCAAATCACTTTGTATGATGTGATGTCTGATGATTTTTGTAATGTAAATGTTTGTTTCTTATCTTTGTGTTGCAGTGAATTCTTCCTGCCTTGTGTTTGTGTGGATGTGTGCTCTTGGCTCATGCTCATGTTTTTCCTCTGATAGTAATGTAATCTGAAGGGGCACTAGGGCTCTACCCCTTACCCAGCATGCCTCAGTTGCCCCCCCCCCCCCACTGTCCTAACGCCAACCTTCTGCATCCCTGGACATGGCTAGCATGATGAGAACCACAAGGCATAATTACATTGTCTGAGCAAATCAAGGAGACACTTTCATTCTCAGTGAAGCACCGTGGCTGTGCCACTAGACATTTCCTCCCCTGCACCATTAGTGAAATCAGCCCCGTCCCTTGTCAGATTAAGTGTCGGCTCGAGCTCATGATTAGTCAAGCAACTTTTGTCCTTTCTTTCCCTTGTTTTGCCAGTTTTGGGGATGATGTGGACATTTCTGCTTCCTACCAGACAAGTCTGTGCACTTCTTTTTTTTCCCTCTGGCAATCAGCTGTGGGCAATCAGCTCCTGACCTAATGGTTGCATCACTGAATCCCACAGGGCAATAAGACTTTTATTAGTGGTGTTTGCCAAGTCAAGCATCACTTTTAATATTGTTCATGCTTAGGTTTTAGGAACTCCCAACCATTTGTCCTGCATCATTAGTGCTGCAGATCGGAATGATACTTCAAATCATGCGGCTTGATGATAAGAGATTTACTAGTGGAAGAGGATATTTTATTTTATTTTATTTTACTTTGTTTTGTTTTATTTTTAATATATAATTAATTTTAAATTGATTAAATTATTTAACTATTTGTTTTGGTCAGTTATTTATTTATTTACTTTTTTGTTTTATTTATAATAACTCACTCAGCACGCCTTAGCAACCACATAGCAACACCCTAGCAACTACGCAACATGAGCTTTCACAAACTTTTTTCGGACTTATGCAAGGTCAAGCGTGATTCTCATTTTTTTTCAGAAAACGTCTCAGGTTACGTATGTAAGCGTGGTTGCCTGAGAAGGGATCGAGACATTGCGTCCTCTAGGGGTCACTATGGGGGATACCTTCAGCATGACCGGTGTCTGAAGCATACATCTATACACGACAATAACATTGGCCGGCGACAGTCTGTGACGTCATCATCTGGCATGACCACAGTATAAAAGGGCACTGGGAGAACACGTCATCCGTTTCTTCGTCTGAAGTTTACATCTAAAGCATGGCAAGGGAACTAGAGGACATAGTGTCTTGTCCCTCTCAGGGAACCATAGTTACGTACGTAACCTGAGACGTTCCCTTCCGAGGGAACTTCGAACTGCGTCCTCTAGGAGTCGCTATGGGGAACGGTATACCCACACCGCCATGCTGAGGGGAGTGCATGCCAGAAACCATGGCGAGCACTGAGTACAAACTCTACCATAGCATGGGAGTTGCCCCAAAGGACATCTTGACGGTTGTCAGTGACATTAATCCCCTTTGGCCAAGGGCCTGAGCTGCATACCCTAAAGAACTTACCTATTAAGGGCTGGGCTAGGAAGCCCAAGCCTAGGGACAGCGCGTAACCCTTACCATACAGGATTTTAGAAATTGCGCAGAATGCTTAATCTGCACACTTACCAGAATGTAGATTTTAGAAAGTGCACAGAAGCTCAACGTTTGAACTTACCATAGCATGGATTTAGAAACACTGTTGCTTAAGAGGTAACCGAGGCTGTATTAAACCAGCCTAGGGGCCCTACGTGACTGTGGTACACTCTAGAGACCTGCATGGGACGGATTTTCCAGTCCTGCTCCCGCAAGATTCAGTTTCATTGCAAATTAAGTTGTCTCTCTGTAACCACCATGGCCACCATGGCCAATGGCAGTGGCGGCCTGCTTAGTGGCACGAAGAGCAAGACCTGTGGTGCAACGCAACTCAGCCACCTTATCAGGGGAAAGACCCTGACCTTTATCCAGGTCTTTCAGCATATCGGCCTGATAAGCCTGAAGCACCGCCATGGTGTGCAACGAGGCAGCAGCCTGACCTGCTGCTGCGTATGCCCTGCCATTCAAACAAGATGCATCCTGAAGGGATTTGGATGGTAGGGAGGGAGCCTTAAGAGAAGATGTCTCCCCCAGAGAGAGATAGCAGGCCAGCGTCTCTTCAACAGGGGACATCTTCTCATAACCATTCTCATGCATCCCCTCAATGTTGGCATAATTAGTATGCTGAATCTATGGATGCGAGATGAGAATGATGTAAGAGAGATAGACACGGATTCACACACTTCTTATACACCTTACCAGTGCTCGCCATGGTAAAGAAGAATAACCATTATTACTGGAAATGCACGCTTCAAACAAAACAGTCCTGAAGACGAAGAAGAGGATGACGTGTTCTCCCAGCGCCATTTTATACTGTGGTCATGTCGGCTGATGATGTCACGGTCTGTCGTCGGTCAATGTTATTGTTGTGTTTAGATGTATGCTTTAGACACCAGTCACACTGAAGGCGTTCCACATAGCGACCCCTAGAGGATGCAGTTCGAAGTTCCCTCGGGAGAGAACCATAATTTCTGTACAGATTATTTTGTGTGTCAACCACCCTCTCTTGTTGCATCATAGCAGGTCATGTTGATCTGTCTCAGGTGTGCAAGGATAGAAGAGCTTTCAGCCGCTCTGCACAGATGTTACATAAGCAGGTTGTCAGGCTGCGCTCTTTCTACACTATTATGACATGTAATCAGCTTTGTTTGACAGCAAAATGTGAGTAGCCAGCTTAGGTCAGTGTTTCATTTGCTTTCGCTGACAAAACCGCAACTACTGGCATCAGAAATTCTGATAGAAGCTTATTTATTTCAGGCTTTTTAAAATACAAAATTGTATAGCTCTCCAGGTGTAGAAATGCCCTGCGTGGGTCCTTTAGTTAGTCAGTTGATGTCTGCATAAAAAAACAAGCAGTCGGGCACATGAAATGCTCAAAGCTTGAGCGCCTGCTGAGGATTTCAGTTTGAATTGAACATCAAGTGTCCACCTTTGCATTAAGAATAAATAGCAACTGTTAAAAGTAAAGTAAACTCCCTGCAGTGAGCGATTGACTCAAAGACTTGTCTTAAATAACTAAATGTTTTTTGGTTTAGTTACGACTGTGAAATAGTTAGTGTAGAGGTAGGGGTGCACCCCCTTGTGTGGATTATTTATTAAGAGACTTTTAAAGTGGGCACAAAGTCAGATGCATGTGAAAAACAGCCAGAGGCTAAATACATGTCTGTCACTGTAATCTCTCAAGTCAGCAACTGCTTTAATTCCACTTGTTCTTACATGCTGTTGAGGTTTAGTCCAGTTGGTGAGCTTGTGCACTTGCTGTCTGCGGATCTTGCGTCACACTTTGAAGAGAAACTTTGCTGCTTGCAAATCCAGATGTTATTTTTGTATTTTTCTCATGTTTAAAATCATAATGCTCCTCCTCAGATTTGTATGCTTAAAGGGCATAATAAAGTTCGGTGATTCACTTTTGTATGTGGTTTGAAGGCATGTGTACATTTGATTTTCAAATGACTTTGATTTATTCAAAATAGGAAAGGATGTATTATGTGGAATTTGTTGCTTCTGAAGCAGTTTTTGATTGTTTTTGCTCAACAGTTCAAGACTGACTAGGAATGATGATGATTCCTTAACAACTATTTAATTATTCTTTCAGTAGATTTGAGGAAGATATTTTTTGAAAAAGAAAAAAAAAGGCAAATGAACAAAACGAGGTATCATTGCTTGTTTGTCTGTATATTTGTTAATTTGTTTGTTTAACTTTAGTCATTTGATTTGTGTTACTTTGTAGCACTTTTGTACTTTTGAGGAAGATAATTAAAAAAAGTAAGGCAATTCTAATGATGCGATAATTGAAATGTGGTATAATGGTTTGTTTGTATTTTTGGTAATTTGCTCGTTTATTTTTTTATTTGTTATCAGTAGGACTTTACTTTTTTCCGAATTGTCTTCCTCAAGAGTGCTAATGTAATTTCCTTTTTTTTTGTTCAGTTTTAATTTGTTGGTTCATTTTGTTTGATAAATTTTTTGTTCGCTCATTTGTCTGGTCACTCATTCATTTGTTCTTTTATTTTTTCGCTTATTTATTGTTCATTTTATTTATTCACTTGTTTTGATCAACAAACAAGTGTTTTTTTGTTTTTTTTGTCCGTTGCTATTTGTTTGTTCCTTTGGTTATTTGTTGGTTCTTTTGTTTTTTCATTCGTTTGGTCGGTCATTCCTATACATCAACAAACTACACATCATATAAACAACAAATCAGTAGCTACACTTATTTAAGTGTCGCACAATTGTTTGATTCACTAAGCAGAAATGACTCAACCGTTTGAGAATTATTTAGACTATGCTGGTTGCTGTGGTTTATTCCATTGTGTCCAAATCTCAATATGATTTCGTAAGGTATTGTATCTTTATTGTTTGTGGAAAACAGCATTTCTTATCTTCACCTAACTTTTTTTTTCTTTTGAGATTATGTCAGTAGAGCAATGTAATTCGCTCACTAACCCTTTTTTCTGTTTGAAAAGGTGCATGTGGCTTAATTTCACAGGACCCTCAGGGTCAAACTCGATAAGGAGACAAGCTAACTGCTGTCCACGCTGTCAGGGTTTTAGAGAGGTACTCAGTGCATGACAGGACAGAAAATAGGTGCTCTCTGTTTAAAATGGTTTTGCGTTTGCTCTTTGATGTCACCAGGTGTAATGTGCTACGACAGCACATAGAGCGTGTTGTAATAGGCAGGGAAATTCAAATTCCAGCTGAGTTCACGTTAGGTACTTGGGAAGAGGTTAGCTTTGACTTTGTGACTCAGTAATTGGATAAAATATAAAATGGGAGTCTCTAGAGTCACCTCTGATTAGGAAATTCAATTTAAATTGAAAGTCGGGCTCTGACTGAGTGTGGACCCTGTGAAGAGCTAGTGAGAGTCCAATCATTGGCTTTATTATCAGAGTAAGATGGATGGGATATGTTGGGACCACAGCTCAGGTTGAATTATGGGTATTACTCCGATCATGCTAGATGATCATAAATTGCTGTTCACAAAACTACAAGGGTCATTTCAGGGAGATTTGGAGCAGGTGAAATATGAGTAGAGTTAGTGAGGGAAAAAAAGTTGTTAACTACTGCACGAAGTTGAGTACTTGCTAACTACAGCTAGCAAGAGTTAACCTTTTCAAAACCGAGTATTTTGGTAGCACTTTACCATGTTTAAACATTACTTAATGCCTCTGGTACCATGACTATTTAAAAAAAAAAA
Organism: Cyprinus carpio; assembly: GCF_018340385.1. Taxonomy (NCBI): domain Eukaryota; kingdom Metazoa; phylum Chordata; class Actinopteri; order Cypriniformes; family Cyprinidae; genus Cyprinus; species Cyprinus carpio. The sequence continues at coordinate 20,088,567 of NC_056612.1, read as the reverse complement.
AAAAATTAATTAATCTTGGTTAATGGTAACCAAGTGTGTGTATGCTATTCATTTGTATTTAAATCTATATTTTAAATATTTTTTAACATTGTTTTTAACAATTAACAATTAAACAACATTTATAAATATTGGTTAATGTTACTGATAAATGAAATTAACGTTGTATTAATATTAATCAAACACATATCATTTATTGTCACAATTATCATTTAACAAGTGTACACACACACACACACACACATACACACACACACACATATATATATATATTACATTTACATTTAGTCATTTAGCAGACGCTTTTATCCAAAGCGACTTACAAATGAGGACAATGGAAGCAATCAAAAACAACAAAAGAGCAATGATATATAAGTGCTATAACAAGTCTCAGTTAGCCTAAACACATTATACGTAGCAAGAGCTTTTAAATAATATAATATAATAATTAAAAAGAAAACAGATAGAATAGAAAAAGAATAGAGCAAGCTAGTGTTAGAGGTCTTTTTTTATAATTGTATAATAAATGAAAAGAAAATAGATAGAATACAAAAAGATTATAAAGGTAGTTAGATTTTTTTTTTTTTTTTTTTAAATAGAATTAGAATAGTGAGTGAAAAAGTTAGAGGGTCAAATAAAGATCGAAGAGATGTGTTTTAAGCCGATTCTTGAAGATGGATAAGGACTCAGCTGCTCGGATTGAGTTGGGCAGGTCATTCCACCAGGAGGGAACATTTAATTTAAAAGTCCGTAAAAGTGACTTTGTGCTTCTTTGGGATGGCACAACCAAGCGATGTTCACTTGCAGAACGCAAGCTTCTAGAGGGCACATAAGTCTGAAGTAATGAATTTAGGTAAAGGGGTGCAGAGCCAGTGGTGGTTTTGTATGCAAACATCAATGCCTTGAATTTTATGCGAGCAGCTATTGGTAGCCAGTGCAAATTGATAAATAGAGGTGTGACGTGTATTATTTTCGGCTCATTAAAAATTAATCTTGCTGCCGCGTTCTGGATTAATTGTAAAGGCTTGATAGAACTGGCTGGAAGACCTGCCAAGAGAGCGTTGCAATAGTCTAGCCTCCAGGTTTTCATCCAAAATATCTTAAATTGTGTTCCGTAGACGAACAAAGCTTTTATGGGTTTGGAACAACATGGGGGTAAGTGATTAATGACTAAATTTTCATTTTACAGTGTTAAAAATGTATTAATATACATAAAATTAAGTAATCAAAACGTATACATTTGTTGAATTATTAATTATTTCATGTTAGCTATTGTATAATGTAATGTTAATTAATATATAATTATTGTAAAGCTTTACCAGTGGTACCAGTGAAGAGATTTATTATTGTTCTAAAAAAATTACAACATGCTAAGAGAATCTTTGAAAATTGAGAGATGATATTGTGCAATCATGTTAAATGACAGGGTTTGTCGTCTGCAGGACGATGTTTGTGCTACTTCATTAATGCTTAGATTCTAAATAATTCATGTTCAATTAAAAATGGCAACGCAATTAAACTATCTTTTTCACAGCTTGCAATAGGAAGTGACTTTCTCATTATCTCCATGGCAGGCCATTGCTGTGGATCATCATCGGTTCGTGCTTGTTTTTAAAAGTCACACATACGCTCCACAGCAGTCGTCAAAAAAAAAAAAAAAAAAAAGGAGACCGGCGAAGATTAATTATCTCAGGATTTCGGAAGAAAGGGAACATGTAATCTTTTCACCCTCTTTGGAGCTTATAGCACTTACTACAATCTGATGTCACCGGCTTCTTTTTTAACTCAGAGCACAATGTGGTGAAAAATAGGCCAGAGAGGTTCAGCTTTTTTAAAGTCATTGTATAAATCTCCCTTGTTCAGCATACAAGAAGACACCGCACAGAAATCCAGATTAGCAGCTGAAGGGAAGGTTTGGCTTCAGATGAAAAGGGAAAAGTGGTGAGTTGAGGTGATTAGCTGTGTCTTTGCTGGAAAGTGTCAGTTGGAATGGTTGCAGAAGCTTGGGGTAGTGCCCTTGTTTTGCTAGGCTACTAAATCTCTTGTTCTTTGTAACCCAGCAGCTAACTCTGTAGCATCTAGAATGGCTTGTTACCCAAGAGTTGAGACATTGATTGGCACTAACAAGTTTTATATTTTCAGTCTAGATTGCTAGACTGGTTGATGCTAACTGGGTAAAGGCAGACTTGGATAGCAGACGGCTTTCAACTGCTCCAAATACTGCCTTCAAGTCACACTGGGAAGTTCCTACTTCCATACTGTGTTCCATTCAACTCTGTAATAAGTCTGTATTTCCAATTTCTTACTTGCAAAAGTGCAGTGGAACATCACTTGATGTTGGACTTCCAGTTTGGAAACTCATGGAATCAGCAATGCTATTATAACATGCATGAACATAATGTTAAAATAATGATAAATATTCACCTAAATATTCAACCACCTTACTAACTATTAATAAGCAGCAAATTAGGTGTTTGAGGCAAAAGTCCCAGTTAATGGTTTTTTTTAATGAGAATTGGACATTAAAATAAAGTGTGACTCTGTTCTTTATCAATGGTCTATAAAATGAAAAAATAAATAAATGGTACATTCAGTACTCACACTTACTGATTAATAAAAATTTTCTTCAGTTATGAATATTTTACTAGTGACAGGAGAAGTAGAGCTCTTCGAAACTCTGAATCTACTGAACCAATTGTTTTGCAACATTTGATTTAATATAAGAGACAACTACTCTAACTTCTAATCATTCTTGTTTTGTGGCATTAAAAACATCTACATTATAAAGCTGATCCAAGATCAGGTAAAAAAAAAAAAAAAACCTTTTAGACAATGCTTTATGGTTTCGCTGAGATCCTCTCTTGTGGCGAACCATTGATATTTTGAAATGTTTTGAATATGTTATGATGTAACAAAACCTTGTTTATTGAAATCATTTGCCTTTGGCATTTTAAGACATGCTCCGAGCCACTGGTTCAGAACAAAAATTCACAATGGTTTCAAAGCTTCACGAGGCAGTGTTTCGAAATCATCCATCTTTAATCGACACGCCTCCAACTTGGACAATTCCCAATTGTAATTATGTCTTTTTTATGGTGTTCTTGTGTGTAATTATAATCACTCCGTGACTTGGAGACAACATCAGCTTGTCTACGTTTAATATGTATCAAGATTCACTCTAATGTATGTTGTGCCTTGCAATGGGAAATTTGTCCAAGTGAAAGTCATGTATGAGTAATTTTATTTACAACAAGGAACAGATGGCAAGAAACGCATTCGGCAAGCGAGTCTGTTCTCCTTCACCTGTTCCCTGTCAAGGTTCTGTAGCAGAGCCACTGCCAGTCACATGCAGCATATGGCCACTGCTCTAACTTTAATTACCCAATAAACCCTAGAAATACAACCCTAGAAATGCCAGGCTGCTGATGTTTGAATTTTATTTTTTTGAATTATTCTGTTTTATTTCAGCTCGTCGCTTCTGACACAATGTCGGATTCACCACATGAGTTGTCCCGTGGCTTGGTTTGCGTGGTAAAAAAAAAAACTCGCTGTGATCAAGTGGTATTTTCAAAAACAACCATGAGCTGTGAGACGATGGAGAGCAATAGCGGGGAGCTGAAAATGAAAAGTGCAGGGGCGGGATTTTGGGAATTGCTTTTTGGTCCTGCTTGTCAGCATCAGCGGAGAGTAGACTTTCTAACACGCCGCCTTTGAAGTTGAGATGCATGTCCTGGAGCGAGTTGAGGCCTGTATCTCGACCCTCACCTTAGTGGTGCTTTTAATTAGCTTCTTAACAGCAAGTCGTGGTGGGCTCACCCGCCGTGCTGCTCTACAGGCGCCATAGACCTAAAACACTGCCCCCTGCTGCTAGCCTGACATTCCTCCATGACTGTTTTCTCTTGGTTTGTTTCTCTTGAATCTGTTGAGTTTCCTTCATTGCTCAAACTGGTGAGGTTTTCTAGACTGCCGGGTCAAACAAGCCTTACTATTTGATCTTTATCCTTTCAGGCTTTTCACACCTAGTTAACCCTGTGTCATTCTAAACCCTGGGTAAACAGAATTCTGGGTTATATTACTGTAAAGTTTTATAAAGGTAAATATAAGACATTCTCTTCTTCACTCCTCATTTGACATTTCTCCCCACAAAAGCTAAAACAGCTGTTTAAACGACACAGTATTTCCTGTACAAAGAACATAAATATGAGCAATCCGATTGGTTGTCTGTTACCAAGCATCTATTCTTAACTATCTTAACACCGCATCATTTCACATTGGTACAAGTTTGACACTGCAAATGCAGTGCTAACCTCTTTCTGTAGCAAAGTTTCATAACTCCAGGAAAAGAGCAGTGTTAACTCTGCTACTGAATTAAAAGTGTGAAAATTGTGTGACTTTTCTGTCACCAAGCAGAATTGTTAAAGTGATTGTTTTCAAACAGGTTTTCTGGACAGTTCCTTGGTTTCCATTGGTTGACAAACAGGTAGCCCCACCCTAAACTCACCTCATTGGTCGAGACAGTGTTGCCAGGCGGAATTCTCAAACAAATAACAATGTTTTGAAGCCAGTGTTTATACTTGCATTTAAATGGATCTATAGATTGCTAGTAATTAAGATGAGATGGGGGGGGGGTGCATTGTTACATCAAAAAAGTACAGATTTTACACAATTTCAAGCCCTATTTTTCTTGAGTTTTAGAGTAGATCTCAACAATGTCACAAACTGCCAGAGATTTTAATTAGAACTCAAATGTTTCTTATCAAGTTATCAATGTTGGTTCTGATATCCACAGTCCTTTTAGAGCTCTGTATTTTTTTCTGAATGTCAACAATTCTCTTATTGTTGTCTGTATTTAGAGTATTTAGATTTAAACAGTATTTATAAAAAATACTTTTGTATCAAAATTAATTTGAGCTTAATATGAGATGAAGCTTATATTTAAAACTCCACTAAGTCTTGTTAGCTATATATATATATATATATATATATATATATATATATATATATATATATATATATATATATATAAAATAATTGCTTTTGGCCTTTTTTTGCTAAGAATTAATGTCTAATTGTCAAAGTTGTCAGTAATCAGGCATTTGTATTTTTTTTTATAATAATTGATTTTTGATTTTTTTTGTTGTCAGTAATCAGGCATTAATACCTATAAGACTTCCTCAGCAGCATGTGGGCTTGTAACATTCTATTTCATTGAAATGAATGCATTTTATTATAATTGGTTGTAATATTTTAAAAAAGAGCATGCGATGAGCATTCAGCTTACAGTTGAGAGCATCTATTTGGTTGAAAAGACCCGATGAGATTCAGTTACAGTGGGTGGATATGAAATGTTTTCTTTGTTTTGTGATCAGCAGCAGCAGCAGCAGCAGCATTGTGCTGTTAACGCAACATTTTCACATAACATTCGTGGCTAGCCGCCATTTATCCAGTCAAAGGTGAAATGCTCTATAAAACATAACAGAAAAAACATTTCTCAGTTGAGCAAAGCATAATCGAGGCATTGCTGTAGGAGTAATATTTTAAAAAACTGAGCATGCAGGAGGAGCATATCATGCTATATTTGGCCTTTAGTTAGGATTCTGAACCAGCAGACATTACCAGAAAAGTTTTTCTATTATTTTTTTGAATATAATCAGCCCTCAGCATCTAGTCAGCTGTATAACTACGCACTACAAGGTCCTTGGTCTAACATAATTACTAACAAAACAAACTGAAGCTGAAAATAGACATTTACTAAAATGATTTTGATGAGGCCTCAGGTTTGCACACTACACCTGTGTGACTGTAAATGTCTCTGAGTTTTTGTGCTGTTAGCTATTGATATGATGTGGACTTTGGTGTATTTTGCTTATATTGTGGTCACAATACTGACCTGATGAGGCCTCAGGAGGATCATGCTTAGTGGACTGCCCATCTCTCAACACAGGTTTTTTTTATTTTTTTTTTGTTTTTTTGCAGAACAGAATACTATCTAATTTCTTTTTTATTTTTTTGCAGAACAAATTGAGCTTTAGAATCAGTTTTTTTTTTTTTTTATGAATGGTTTTGATAAATTGATCAAAAGTGACAGTAAAGACTTTTACATTGTTACAAAAGATTTCTATTTTAAAAAATGCTGTGTTTTAACTTCCTATTTATCAGATGTTCCTGAAAGAAGTATTACAGTTTCCCCTAGTGATGTCACAGTATTGAAATTTCAGTTTTCGGTACCAATATCAGTGAAAATTCACGGTTCTCTGTACCAATTTCGGTACCAAAGCAAAACACAAAAACATGCTAATTAAACAACATTATTTGTTTTTAAATAACGTTAAACAAAAATAAAAAGTACAAAACCAATGCCATTCCTTATACTTATTTAAAATTGTGTTTAAAGTTTCACCCAGAAGTTTTTGTCATATTTCTGTTGCTGCTGAAAAACAAATGTTGTCTGTTTTAGAGTTTGCTAGGGTGTTTCATGATCTTCCTCAGTATGCAGCTGTAAAAGAAAAATATAATATAATACACTTAAGTAAAGCAATGGGCTGAGTCTGACCAAATGCCTCAGCCTCAGCTTTTATAATAAATTTAGATAAGATTACATATATTAAGTTTATATCCAATAGATGGAAACTGTAGTATTAAAAACACTTTATAATAAGATTCCATTTGTTAGATAACATGACCTAAAGCCTCGTGCACACCGGGATGATTATCGCAAGCATTTTTCGAGATGTTTTTCAATGCGTCTTTGTGTTCATACCCAAGCAATTTTCACTGGCAATGAGCAGAGTGAACGTGCAAATTCACTCCCTGACATTAGATGGCGCTTGATGAAAAACAGAAATAGCCCGGTACACAAGGTACCGCTTGGCAACTTTACGCTTCTGTCACACGCTTGTCACGCAGAAGAAGAAGAGAGCCAGTATTTACGCACTTTGTCGTTTGTCATAAAGCTCTTTGTGTTCAGACACCAATAAGACCAGCAGCTCTACATTCATCTTGCCTCGATGCATCTTCTTCGTCTACTTACTTTATCGTTAGGTAACCAAAACCAGTATCGTACGTGGAAATACCTTACTACTATGAGAACATAGACTAGGTGTGTGTGTGTGTGTGTGTGTGTGTGTGTGTGTGTGTGTCGCTTTGGGATGTGTGTGTTTAGCTAGCAGCTGCTTATTTGGTTTTGCTGTGACTGATTCTCCAGCGAGACAGCATATGTAAATAGATATGTGACTTCAGACTGCCTGTTCCCATATCTCCATCTGTCCATCTCCATGGCTCTGTTTGGATCCTGGAGAGCGTTGCTAGCGATTTCCTCTTGTCTAGTGTCTTTCCATGGGTGTTCTTTGTGAATGCATGTTTAAAAATATGTTTCAAAAATATATAAAAATTAAAATACTGTCTTGTTTGCATCCACTCACCAAGACTCAAGGAAAGATGACTGGGGGCCTTTGGAGTGTGAGGTAACACTGCGGAGACTTGAGTTCAGGCCATTTAGGTTTAGAGACTAAAATAGACTTAAAGCAGACACATTTCATGCTAATTGATAGACCTGTCAATACAAAAGTTCATTTTGTTGAAGAGTGGTATTTTTTAAGGATATAACTTATGATTTTCAGCAGGTGGAAGATAAAATAAAGATAAAACAAAGAAGATAAGAAAGAAGAAAATGTCTGTGGCTTCTCAGAAGGTGGACTTTTCTCCCCACTTCTCTCTCCCTTTGTCCATTTCTAATTAGTTTAATATTCCACTGAGAAACCTTTCACTTGTTCTCTTGGTAGAAACTGATAGATTGAATGCTGTGGCCCCCACTGACTTGAAGATTGCTGTGATCTAATATAGCACACATGCTCAGAGGGATGTCATCTCTCTAGTTTTCAAACTGACACTCGCAAACACCATGAATGTGTCTGTCTTGCTTATCTTTAAGACATCTAGTTACCATTATGCAGACCTAGGGCTGCACAGTTACATAAATGCTGATTATTTCCCTTGATATTGTAATCAACCTTATTAATGTTGCTTAATAGGATTTCCCATAAAATATTTAGTTTTCCTTTATACAGAAATTTACCATGGAAACTATAGTTTTTGCTAAAGTAACATAGGTATAACTAGCCTAGTTATTTATTGCTATAAAACTGACTTGATATTAGCAGGTACCAGAATAAAAAAATAAATAAATAAATAAAAGAAAGTGGATAAATGTGACCCTGTCTGTGAAATCCAGGCTAAAGTCTCAAAATCTAATTATGAGATAACAAGCATCAAAGTTTGATTTCAACCATTGATTTCACTATGATTTCAGTATTTGACTTAGCCTTACTCAGTTAAGATTTAAAGGCTATATTTTCATAGAATGTTCTATATCTTTATGAAGGATGATTTTATGTAGAAAACGGTAAATCAAAAAAAAAAATGACTAGCTGGGTTTTCACAGGCAGGGTCACACATGTAAACAAATTAATATATGCAAATGTAAATTATATAAGAAATCAGTTATGTTTTAAAAAATTAAACTGCTGTTCAAAAGTGTGTCTAATTTTTTTTATGTTTTGGTCTTGGCCTCTTATGCGCACCAAGGCTGCATGAATTTTGTGTGAAAGACAGTAAAACAGTAATATTGTGAGATATTATCATAATTTAAAGTAACTGTTTCCTATTTTAAAATGTTGTTTATTCATGTGATGGCAAAGTTTAATTTTCAGCATTGTTACTCCAGCCTTCAGTGTCACATGATCCTTCAGAAATCATTCTAATATGCTGATTTGGTGCTGAAGACACGTTTCTTATAATTGTTAATGTTGAAAACAGTTGTGCTGCCTAATGTTTTTTTTTTTTTATTTTTTTTTTTTTTTTGTTATTTTTGTTGATGAAGCTGAGAACTATTTTCAAATGACATTAGTCTTTTAGCACACTTTTTTCTTTTCTTCAGATTTTGATTAAAAAACAAAATCAGTTTAACTACTTCTGTAAGGAGCAATAGTAGTGTTGAATTTCATCCATTTCTGCCTGACCAGACTTTTCTAGTTTTTGTGTGTCATAAGATTCATAAATCCCTGTTTTTCATCAGCATGTTTGGTGCATTGCATGCTCCAAGATGTTACTAGCAAAAGTTTGTGTTTGTTTCATAGGAGCGAGGCCTCAAGCAATCATCTGATTGGCATCCCATCGACTGAAGAATCTTACAGAATCTACAGCAGGTCTTCTCAATCCTGCTCCTGGCAGCCCTCCAGCACTGCACATTTTAGGGGCCTAACTAATCTGAAACACCACATTCAAGTCATGTAGAATCCCATAACGAGAAATTCTAATTATGTCATGTGTCATAAATAAGGGAGGAATCCTAAAACGTGCAGTGTTGTAAGTGTTGGGATTGAGAAACAATGTTGTAAATTTTAAAACGCCTTATGTTTTAAAAGAAAGCATCTTGGCACAACATTGGTATCCACAGCTTCCTGTATTGTGATGTTTTTAAATAATATATTGTCATTTATCAAAGTCGCTGCGCTCCTAGGAGGAGTGCAATATCAGAGACAAAGGATTAGCATAGTAGGGGACGGGAAAGAATAAATAGTCATTGTATAACATGAGCGTAATTTCACACCAGTCCAGATACCCGGAGATGCCTATTAGAAAGAGCTACTTTGAATGCAATATGACTGTCACATGTGACAAATTAGCCTTTAAGAGGACAAGTCTTTGCAAAGAAACTTCAAGTAAATTCGAGTTCAGGTGCACTTGCAAGCTGAGAATGCAATAAAATGATAGTAAGCCCACTGATATGAAAATGGAATAAAACAGCTTTTTGAAAAAGTCTATTAACCTCCAGACAGGCTTTCATTCTATGAGCTATACTTCTGGCTATAAGTTCTAAACTGGCTGTTCTTGCCTAGAATATTATGACTTGCAGCCACTTCCTGTGAGAATTCAGGAGGTCTCAATCCACAGCTATTGACCTGCAGCAGCTGTATTGACACAGGAAGTGCTGCAGGTGCAAGGATGAGCTCTGCCCAATCTGGGCTCCAGCCAATGAGATCCAAATGGCGCATTTTCTTCTTTAGTATTCCGAAGGTCGGTCTGGGCAGATACTCTGTAAAGTCTGTGAATGCGCTGCCAGACAGACTTCTCATTTGGATTTGGTGATGACTGTCTCAGGAGTGCCTACTTCCACTTAGCCTCAGGTGCTAACTTGTTTCTCAACCTCATTGAGCTGAGCGAATATGTAACGGCATTCTGGAATGTTTCTGTTAAACTTTTTAGATGGTGACCTTAAAATTCCTTGCATTTAAAGTTTATCCTTGTCATTAAATGTTACTGCGGGTGAGGTAATGAGGTAATATGCCCTCGTCGTTCTCTGGTTAATTGGACTTATTCTGTTTTTGCTACAGGCAAGTTGACTTCTTCATACATGTTTGTTATAACCCTCAGCATGACAGATGCGTGGTCATGAAGCGCAACCACTGTAGTCTGATCCTTGAATGAGTGAGCTGGTTTCCTTTTTGCAAATCATAATCGTAGAGTCCAACCAGTGGAATCAACTTGGCAAATAAATTAATCTTTTGAGATAATACTATTTAAAAATACTAAATATCATAGATGGCAAGCAGTGGAGTCAGATTGTTGAACAAATGAATCTTTTAAGACGGTTCTTTTTTGGTAAATCCAATACATCACAACAAATGGGGTCAGAACAAGTGACTTTTCTTTTTTTTTTGGGGGGGGGGGGGGGGGGGGGGGGGGCATTTTTTATTTTATTTTTTTTAAGTGAATCAAAATCATACAGCGTGGTCAGTGTATTCTGATTTTTTAAATATTTTTTTTTAGGTAAAACAAAATCATGAATCATGAACAGTTTTTGAGCCACTGAATCAAAAACATAAGATGTGACCATTGTAGACCAAAATGACTCTCATGAGCTGGTTCTGATGAGTGAATCAAAAACATCCAACATGACAATTGATTCCTGAATGAATGACTCTTATGAATTGGTTAAATCAATGAATAAATGAATCAGTATCATTTCAGTATAATTTAAAGTATATACTATTATAATATTTATCAATATTTTGAATTAGATTTTATTTTTATATTTTAATTATATTTAGTATTATAAATTCAAGTTTAAATTGTAGTATGTTTTGCTTCTGTCATTTTTATTAGTTTTTATTTAGTTTCTATTCAGTTTTAGTAATTTTAGCTCTCAAACTTTAGCTATTTTATTTCAGTTAGTCAGCAAGGCAACATTTGGATTTTTTTTTTTGTGAGTTTGTCAAATATTGATGACTTATAATTTTTTATTATATTTATTTCAGCTTTGAATGACTGAAATTAAAAATTTTAAAAACTTTACTGCAGTTTTAGTTAACAATAAGAACCTTGAAAAAATTGATTGAGTGAGTTTTTGGCTTAATTAGTATTTTTATTATATTTTGGGCCAATTCTTGGATTGCATTGCTGCTTGCAATTTTAGCATTGTGGCCATACATGAGGTATGTTCGGGATTCAGCGCATCAGCCATTCCAGTTCCTTGCACTTCGGTGGCACTATGATAAGACCCAATCAGGCCATTGTATTTTTCACAAAGTGCTAGTCTACAGTAGCACATCCATCTTTGGCTCATTGTTACATACATTGTGGAAAGAATCTGTAATACTTCCTTCACTCTGTATGGCTGCCACTGTGCGAGTTTGCACTCCCTCATTAAATCCAGGGGTAGGAAATGAAATGCATTCATTGTGAGTGCTAAGAAAGAATGAATGGCCTTGCAGTAGAGTGGCGAGAGACTTCCCTGCTCAACACAAACAGGGTTTGTCTTTGTCTTGATGCTTGGTTGGGGCAGTGCGCCAGGATGCTAATGAGGCTAACGGAGGAGCTAGGCTGAGGCCCAGACAGCCGCGACGCATTCCAGCCACGTGCCTAAGCAGTGAGGGAATGTCTGATTAACGCAGGAGCGGGTTTCAACGGCTGGCGAAAGCACAGGGAAGCTAAAAGCTAGTTCATATGGAGTGGTGTCCTCTCTCAGTATATTCACGAGGTGTTAATCAAAGAGCTAGTGCTCTTCGAGGAGAGAGGCAAAGAAACAAATTAATTTCAAATTCCATGAATTACTTAGCCCTGGTTAAAAAGGAGTTAGCTCAGCAAGACGATCATCATGTTTCGCTGTTAATGACAACAAATAATTTTTCAGCTACAGAGAGCTGTTTTTAACAGGAAAACTTTTCAGGAGAATGTAGAAAACTCACCTTTTCGTACCGCATACAGTATGGCAGTTGAGATTGCGTTAACCATTGGTGGCAGGCGACAACTGACCACAAACAGAATGTTACACAGTCACAGTGTGGATGCCTGCAGCTATGTGTGTGTATGAAAAGATGTGGATGATGTGCTAAACTGCATTTGGGATTCAGTCGTTTTGACTTTGGTTTACTGACATGCAGTATGACTTCATTGCATCTGTAGAATTTTCATGTCATACTAAAGTGTCTCACAATATTAAACACGCTACGATGTCAAGCGTTTTGTCTGTATAACAATAGCTGCTAGTGCTCTTGTTTTCTGGTAACATCTTTAAAACGAGAAAGTATATATACATATACAGAAAATATATGGCCAATTTATTTTTCTTGTTTTAAGCATAAACCTCCATAAATGTTATGCTATAATAAAAAAGGCATTTAGAAAAATAAACTTCAATAAAATTCAACAAATTCTCTAAAAAGAGATCAAATTATCTTACAATTTTGCCTCAAAAATATATCATCTATAAAAAAAAAATATTTGAATATAATTACTGTATATAAATCTTTTTGCTAAAACATGCAGGTGAATAAAGTCTTCTTTTGTAATTTTTTTTTAAGTCATCTTTTGTAATTTTGTTCACCAATATGTATTTATTTATTTATTTTACACTTCAGGGATTTTCTCCCAGTATTAAAGGCTGGTCTCAAAGTATGGCACAAGAACTCAATTTAAAGACGAGGTGGTGAGGGATGTCACAAACCTCATGAGAACATGTCTGGAGAGAAGAATCTAATTTATAAAAAAATAAAACTCAGAAGGCAAGTTGAGGTTCAGATAGGATGCACATTTCAAAGTGGGACACACTTTAAATATCCCTTGGCAAGGTAGTGCTAACCTAGAGCATTGTTAAACAAATTGCCTCTCTCTAACATTACTGCTCTAGATAAATCTGAGACATTCCCCTGATCCTCTGACAACATCCTATTTGTCTTGTCCCTGCCCTTTCTCGGTAGTAGAACCCAAGTAGCTAGCAAACAGATCCTTACAACTTCTGAAGACACAACATTTTGTGGTACAGATTAAATCTGTAGTGTTTTCAGCAGATCCATGGCGTCAGATTTAGTTCTTTGATCTGTATCATTGCTTCTGGGTTTCAGTTGAGGTGTAGTTACGTCTTTAGCAAAAAAGTTTTTGGTGTTCCCAAAGCAAAACATGATAATACTGTCTGTTTGATGCTAAAATAGGGAGTTTTTTTTTTTTCTCTGGCATATTTCTTTCTTGTTTTATTCCCTTTGTTGATCTATCCAGGTAAGAGTACTGGGATTCAGTCATGCTTTTAGAAAGCAGTTTAATAAACTAGAAATTAATAATTGTTAACTTATTTTAGACACTGAGTTGCAAATTGGCATTGCCTACAAAATAGTTTCAGTGAAGTCAGTGCAAACTAAACTGTTGTGGATCTTTGCGCAAAACTGCTGTTTTTTTTTTTTAATGACTCGGTTGGGTAAGTGATTCAGTGACTGCATCTGAAATCGCATGCTTCCTTACTATTATACTTTTTAATTGTTATTTCTTACATGATTCAATTTTGAACTTTTTTCCTTTTGAATTAATCATTTGAGTGAACAATTCAATGACTCACATTTACACTAGATTCAGTGTTTCAAAGGAATCAGATAACTGAATGAATCAGTGACTTACTCATTAAGATCACTGAAAATCCCCAGCAATAATCACAGGATCATACATAGTATTGTACATAGTGTTTAAAACACATATTTAGGGAAGTCGTGGCCTAGTGGTTAGAGAGCTTGACTCCTAACCCTAAGGTTGTGGGATCGAGTCTCGGGCCAGCAATGCCACGACTGAGGTGCCCTTGAGCAAGGCACCGAACCCCCAACTTCTCCCCGGGCGGCGCAGCATAAATGGATGCCCACTGCTCCAGGTGTGTGTTCATGGTGTGTGCGTGTTCACTGTTGTGTGTGTGCACTTTGGATGGGTTAAATGCAGAGCACCAATTCTGAGTATGGGTCACCATACTTGGCTGTATGTCATGTCACGTCACGTCACGTCACGTCATATTTCATTAAAAGTAAATTAATTAAGCCCTATCCTTCTGCTACGAGATATACTGTCATGCAATCAGCAACAGAACATTCTTGGAGTAATACCATTTGTTGACACTAAACTGGTTAAAAGCATATTGAAAAAAAGAAGAGGTTTGAAATTAATCTGATTCTTCATCTGCAGGTTGAAGCTGTTGATAGCCTGAATGCTCCAGGACTCATTGGTATGTCCTTAGAGGGCTCAGACGAGCTAATTCTTCAAAATTTTAATGAAGGCTATTCACATTAATAAACAAAACAAGTGGATGAGCCTGCACACAATAAGCCTTCATGCTCTCTAGCCAAGGGGCTTTCAACCCTGGCAGTGGCTCAAGCCTGATGTTTTCTCTGTGTTGTGTTTCTGTGCCAAATAATATTGTAATTACTTATTGGAGGCAGTCATGACGAGGCTGAGGCGAGGGGTTTGGGGGAGCTGAGAGGGGGACTCAATTGTTGTTGTTCAGTCATGATGGTAAATCGTTTGTGCTTGGCTTTAAGATGATGTGTACTGATGGAAAGAAAAGCTGGGCGTTCCACGTTTCTCTCAGGATCATCCAAGAACATCTCAAATGTCTTTGGCTATGGACGGAGAGAAGTAATTGCTTAAATAAGGTCTCAGTTTGTCAGCTTTGGTATCTTTTCCCGCTCCTACAGAAACAGATCCTGTTCTGAGCTGTTAGCGAATGGCGTAAATGAAACCTACTGGGACAAAAGCTCTGGGAAGATTCTCGCAGCCTTTTGTTCTGGCTCACATGAGTAATAGGGATCGGATTTGCAAGGAATGTAATGATTCTGGTTCTTAGTCACATTCCAGTCAACAGTTATGTGATTCTGATTTTTTGAGTATTCTTATAATGAATCTTTTAGTGTTTTTGAGTTGTGTGAGACCTAACTATATATGCCAAGCAGTATTTTTGGTATTTGTAGTTTAGTAAGTGTTAGTCATTTCCATGACTCAGACTTATGAGTCATGGATTGATTATAATGGGAATGATTTTGTTTTGACACTTATTATATTGGTATACTATAACTGTAGGTTGCTTACGATTACCAAGTAATGTAACAGCAAAGGTATCCAGTTGTATTATAGTTTCACAATATCTATAATTTGTTACTGTTTTGAATTTTGTCTTAAGCTTGCATAATGTAAAGGTATCTCTGTATCTACCCAGGCTGAATGTATTTGATTAAAAAACAGTTACAGTTAATAATTTTAGATTTTTGATGAAAATAAAGTTAATAGCTGCATTTATGTAAAATAGAATTCTTTTGTATCATTATAAATGCCTTCACTGCCACTTTAAATCAATTTAATAGGTCCTGAATAAAAGTATTAATGCCTTTCAAAAAAGGTGTTTCACAGTATTTAATAATAACTTTCACAGACCTTAGACAATAAAACGTGTACTTAAAGACAGAGAAATGTCTATTATGCAACCACAGACGCTTTAGAAATAAAAAATATGAGCAGCCAGTTTGTTGTACTAGCCAGATATAAAACTATCCCCATTTGTCCGTTGTTGGGGCAGGCCCAGAGGTGGCAGTAATGAGGCAGTCAGCTATGAGGGTCACCTTGATGTCATAGTTATTGTCAAAGCCATTGCCTGTGTGATTTCTCTCCCCTCTGCCCCGTCTGATTTAAGTTGGCTCAAGTCAGCAGCATGTGACTGGGATTTGTGGACTGCCCGCCGCTGCCCGCTCTTTCTCACCCTACACAGCTAATGTGAAGGACCACAGCAGATGTGGCGAGGTGCTCAGGCTGTGGAACATTAAGCTGCTGCCCTGAGGTCACAAATGTGCTGCGTATTAAATGTAATGTGGAACTGAAATTAGTTGCAGGCTGAGAAGTTTAAGAAGTCCCTGATGGATTAGAATATTAGTTTGGAATAGTTACAGAAAGATTAAAGTATTAGTTGACCCTGTATTCAAGGCCTAACAGGGAGTTTGTGAACTTTCTTGAACTGTTTTTGAACAATTTTTAAATGGGCCGGTGGTGATTTTTAAAAAGAAGGGTGATCATTTGTCAGTTTACTTGCATTAATTGCGATTAATCGCATCCAAAATATGTGTGTGCACTGTGTATATTTATTGTGTGTGTGTGTGTGTGTGTGTGTGTGTGTGTATATATATCTATATATATATATATATATATATATATATATATATATATATATATATATATATATACATATATATATATATACACACACCACACACACTCACACGCACTCACACGCACTCACACGCACACACACACGCACGCACACACACACTCACACACCAAAACATCTATACATGCATATTTATATTTAAGAAAAAAAAAATCTATATATATATATATATATATATATATATATATGTCATACATAATTCTTGAGAAAGTTTTTTTTTTTTTTTTTTTTTTTCTTAAATATAAATATGCATGTGTGTGTATTAATATAATAAATATACACAGTACACATTTTAATAATACAACATTATTTAATTTTAGATGCGATTAACTGCAATAAACTATTTGACAGCCCCAATTTATAATTATTTAAATAATTTTGATATTATTACTATTATTATAACTGTTCCTGCTTTGCTGATTACAACGGCAACATCTACTGACAGCCTTGTCAATGTTAACAGAATTTATTTCATATCCCATATTTATTGTTATTAGTAGTAGTAGTAGTAGTAGTAGTGCTTTGTAAAATATATAAAAAAATGTAAATAAAGTAAAAAGCACAAAATAAAAGTAATTTAGAATACCTTTATAAAATATTTAATAATGATTAATACTGATAAGGCGGACAGTAGATTTTGCATTGTAGAAATTTTAATTGTGTCCATATCTTTTAATATTTAATAATTGCAACAACTACTGATATAATTTTTAAGTTTGTCCATATTATTGTTAGTATAATTTTTTTGTTATTCTATTCAATTCAAAGTATAATTTTATGTGCTGTGAATGAATGAATAAATAAACAGTTCATAAAATACTTTTATTAAAATAATATAAGTAATAAGTAATAACGACAAGGCTGGCAGTGTATTCGCAGCTATAAAGGATGCCCAGTTATCTTCCACAGTTGAATTGGCTGTTGCTGATAAATTGGTCTGTTGCAGTGTTTGTGTTGTAAATCTTAGGCAGAATTGATGATTGATTGGTGGAGGTGATGGGGATGTGTGTGTCCTTGGAGATGTCGTGCGTGAGAGCGGTGTGTCTTGAAAAGAGGCATGATTGCTTTGGTGAATGCTGTCTGGCTAAAGAGCCAGTGTTGGAAATACTGTATATGTAGGTGTGCAGTCTGGCACAAACAGAAATCAGATCACAGGGGCTCGCATGATAAAACAGATCCCCAAATAACACACGGATACTTAATTAGGCTGCTGGGCCAGGGGGTCCTCGTACGTCTGCCTGCAGCCGCATAACCTCCCCAGAGGATTGAGGAGTCGTATTGTAATGCACATTTTAGTGTCAACAAATTGTGGATCAAATGTTGTCCAAATTAAATGTTATTGCCCCCGAGGCTTTTAAATATACGACCAGACGCTTTTAATAATTCATGTACAGAGATTTGTCAGGTTAAGCAGGAAGCACGTATCCCAGGCCGTTTAAGGTTTTTAATGAGAGGAAGTCATGGACTTGCATCAAGACCGATAAGTTGTTTTGCTTCTCTGCAGCGGGCTGCACGTTTGATGAGGACTCCGACCCCAGCCTGTGCGAGTTCAGCCAAGGGGAGGAGGATGACTTTGATTGGCAGCTGTTCCGCGCTCACGCCTCGCCACACTCCACCTCTGATCTTCTGCGCGGTAAGTCTGCCCAGCATTGCCCATTTTTATTCTGCCAGGTTATTTCACACTGTGTCGCAAACCGTTTCACACCGTGGACCTGTCCATCTCGGATGGCTTCCTACTGGCCTCATCAGAGTGACAGCTGGAAGGACGGCCCCCATCGCAGCATGATGTTTATTTATTTATTTTTTGTTTTACTTGCAGTTTTGTAAAAAAAACAACAACAACAACAAAATTGGGGAAAAGTTTTATTTGGGAAAAGTTTCAAGTGTAAGATGCGTTGATATCAGTACAAGACTTTGTATTTCATTAAATCTACCGACAACCTTGTCAATATAATAATAATAATACAAATATATTATTTAATATCCCATTATTATTATTATTATTATGGAAATAATTATTATTTTTATTATAATTATTTATTTGATTAAAAATAAAGTAAAAAATGTGCAGAGTAAGTGAAAAAAGTAACAATCAACAGATCTAATAAAAACATTTCATATTGTACTATTCCCAAATGGTACGTTTTCACAAAACTAATATAATCTTATTATATATCAATGTTATTAATATTATCAATATTATTATATTATATATCACTATATAAATATTATTTATTAAATAAATTAGGTATTTGTTATTAAAATTCTTAAAATAACAGTAAAAAATATTACATATATTTCATATTATATATATATTATTATTTTAAAAAAAAGTAGTATTAGTAAAAATACTACTACTACTACTACTACTACTACTACTAATAATAATAATAATCACCCATAACAAACCCATACATTTTGTATATCTTCTTTCTGGCAGCTGGAATGACAGCCCACATTGCAGCATGCTCCTTATTTTTTTCTTGTTTTATTTGTAGTTTTATACAAATTTGGAGAACGTTTCACACATAAAATGTGTTGATATCATCAAATCAGGAACTACTGGGAACATGTAGCCATATTCAAATTTTGTTGATGGGTTGCTGCAGAGAATGAATAGAATTCCCCTGGCACGGATGCAATCACTACATGTGGTCACATGCAAATCAACGTTGTCCAGTCAAAACAAGCAGGTGCAATAAGAAAGGTAAAGAGTCTGAACTATAAGCACACATCAGCAGGTCTCGTCTCTCGATGTCTTATTCTGTCCGTGTCAACCGACGAAACAGAAGTGATTAGGAGTTTGGCTTCAACTGAAATGAATCAATCCCAACAATCAATGAGTTCTTTGAAATGTAGCCCATCCCGAACGGGAAGTGTCAGAGAGATGTGCATGGCCTGCTGGGAAGGGTCTTTTATTGAGAGCCATTGTTTAAACTAGATCAAAACAAGCAGAGGGAGGCAAGAAAGTGCAGAACTAGTAATTGGATTAGGCAGACACCGGTGGTAAGTCAGTGAAAGAGACAGATGGATCGCAAGGACATCGATGCAAGGAGAGATAGGATGCTGATGACACAATGAAACAGATAAAAACTAGGTAAGGTTCTCAGCGATGAAGTAAAACACAGGGGACCTGGATAAGAGAGGCTTGTGAAAAGCATATCTCTGGGGAAATGTGATCCAAGCACTATAATCTACACCAGTTTGAATGGAAGGTCAAAGACTACCAGAGGAATAAGTATTTACAGAGAGGGCCAGCTGTCCTTAGTCTTTATGAGTTGACATCCACAAATGTAGCAGTACGTTTGCAATAAAATAATAATTGGGAGTATAATATAATGTAAAATAATATAATATAAATAATATAAAATTATATAAAATAACATATAATAAATGTAAAAAGTGTTTAGCGATAAAAAAATAAAATAATTAACAGATATAAATAATAAAAAAAGCCTTTGGCACTATTTTCTCAAGAAAGCAATACATTTTTAGAACTTTCAAAAACTTTCATTTTCAAAACTTGAAATGCTGTTTTAATGATTGTCCCACAAAATCACAAAGTACGTTTTCTCTTCATCTACTGTAATCTAAAGAAATATTAATGTTAAGAGTTTATCATAAAATAAAAATATAATTTATTTTTAATTTAATTTGCAATTTATTATTTTTTATTAATTGAAATTAATAAATATAAAAAATAAATCTCTCTCTCTGTTATATATAATTATAATTATATTTGTATTTTTATTATTATTATATATACAATTTGATTTATAATAAGTATTGTGATTTCTACATTCAGCAATTCTAAAGGTAATTTGATCTTGCATAGTTTGCTTTTGAACTAAATGATTGTGAAAATGACTAAATTGACAGATCATAAATTTTTGGTGATTAAATCAAATGCTCTCATTACCCGTTACAATAATCTTATGATTGGACATAATTGTAGTGTGAAAGGAAAGTTTTATGCTAATGGAAGCACAGTAGCAGGTTTGGAATAAATCGAACAAATCAGTTTTGAACTGTGAATGTAGCACTTTTTAAATTGTGAAAATAGTACTAAAGCAATTAAAGCAAAACTATAATCAGCTTGTGTTAAATATATGAACGAGTGATTAGGACAGTTGAGTATGATGGAATCCTCCACAGTACATCATAATCAGCATTCTAATCATATGCAGACCCATGACACCTCACCCGCAGTCACAGGCGCTGTGCAGTAATTAATACATTTCCCTCTGGGTTTAATTAAAGCTGACTGTCTGTTGTGTGACATTCACTCTTCTCTGAGGGCAACAGATGAGTCTAGGCATGCAAAGTTTAAGTAGGTGAGAATGATGTCACACCTTGGAAACACAGCAGGAAGTGTTTGATGGTGTGAACGTAAACAGACATTGACATCGCACATTCGCCCTGCAGTGGTTTACCATGTATTTTTTAAATCTAGAACCCCACACAGACATTTTAACCAGCATATTTTGATCATTTTAACATGGGGTGCGTTGGCTTTGAGAAACTAGGTCAGAAACTGCCATGGTACTGAGTGGCAAAATGGATCCTTTCATGTTGTTTCTGTCTCGATATGCAAACATTGAGCTCTCCTAAACAAGGCCCAGTTATATTTTCTCAGTTCTTCATGTTGCAGAGATCCTGTCACGACGCCCATCTTAATTCAGACCACGGCGCTGAGCTAACTTTTGCTTAGAAGATAAGACTATTTACAAGAGGACGGGTGTAAGTATGGTCCCTTTGTGTGGATAAAGTGGTAAAGTTTTGCAGTGATAACCCATATCTCACTGTTAACAGTGTTATATCCGAGGAAGAGGTTTAGGGAGGGGTACAATGAGGTTTTGGATGTCTACAGGGAACAAAATTACATTTTCACATTTACATTATTACGACATGTGGGAGAGACACTAAAATATGTAAAAAAAAAAAAAGAATATTTAAAAAATAGCAAATATAAAAAAACATACAATACATTTTAATATTTATTAAAAATATTAATATTTAATTATAATAAATGTACAATCATATTATTTTATTTTTTTACCGAACGCATATCCTATTATCCCAAGAAGAGAGATAAAAGAATATTGTTTATAATTATTTTAACAAAAAAGTGAAAAGACTTTTTTTTTTTAAACCTGTTAATAAGCACCAGGACGCTGGTGCACTGAACGCTCTTTGTTTACATGTGTCAATGTTTACGAATAGATTAAACGAAACAGGAAAAGTTTAATCTTTACAAACTTTATATCATTATGAAGGTCTAAGCCTCAAGCATCTACGACAGATTGCTATTTTTAAATGAAAAGTTTATACGAATGTATTTGCTAAATTTGTTTAAGGAGTACACATCAAAACATGCATAATCAAAACGCAGTACAACCAGATTCGTCGTAATAACGTCATAATAACGAGCCATAAACACATCTCAAAACGCAGTACAACCAGATTCGTCGTAATAACGTCATAATAACGAGCCATAAACACATCCAAACTCGTGCGTTTACCATGGCATCAACGATCGGATCACCATTACCATGATTCGATCAAGCCGATCGGATCATGGCAACATTAACAGATTTTTCTATGTGGATAACCAATCGGATCTGTCCTTCCCGTGCAGTATTTAAATAAGTCTGCAGAGAATGGCCTGGTGCAAAGTCAACCTGAAATGGTGGGTTTTCTTTTGAAAAACTTTTCAGTCGTGGGACCTTTTACAAATCAAAGATAAGTGTAGGAGTCTCATTAACACTACACACGGGTGTTCTCCGTCTTTTTTTTCTGACAGAAGAGAAGGGGCGGCGTTTTGCGTGATGTCGACCTGCCAATGCAGACACGATGGCTGGATTGTGTTTACATCACACTGAAAACTGTTCACAATGCGTCCTCGACTACCTCTGGACCAGGACACGCTGATCGGATAACATTCTGATCAGAAGTGCGTTTACACTTGTCTTTTCAATTTTATTATGTGGACGCAGCCATCCGGAATATGGTCGCATGTCTTTGTTAATGTCTCAATTTCAGGGAAGCCCACAGCATTGTTTGTATCCGTTATGGCTTGGTAGTAAAAAAAATACAGCATGGTTTTGTAGCATACAGTGTCACAAACAGAATGAGACCATCCACTAAAAAAAAGTCATAGATACGCGGAATATTGTTTATTTGAAATCTGGCGCTCTCTTGTGACAGCTCATGACGCACGCTGTGACGCACCTGTCATCTGATGGGGCGTAACTTAGCGATCAGCTTTTTGCACAAATAATTCTTTCTTTTTTTTCCCCTTCTTCAGCATTTTTCAAATATGTGTGTGTGTTTTGTGGGGAATGTGGCTGTATGATTACCATCTGTTTGAGCACACATCAGCGTGTGATTACTGTGTAATGACAGCTATCAGTTTGAATGCAGTCTATATGAATGGTGTGTGATTATTGACTATATGGCGCATCTGTATGATTACCATCTGTATAACCGGTCATCGGCATGTGATTACTGACTGTATGAGCATATAAATCTTTTTTCTTATTTATTTTTAATTACTCAAATTATTATTATTTTATTTTTCTAGTGCTCAAATAAATCACTTATACGATGTCTAAGATTCTGTCTATTGTTTTATAATTGAAAAACTATGCATTGGTATGATTAATGACTAAAATAGTTTGTAGAACCCTTCATTACAATTGGTGAATATTTTTCTTCAAATTCCTCAGTGGTGGGGGGGACTAGACATAGTCTCAGAAAAATGGTTGCAGGAATCAAATTTTTCATGGTATCTTCTTCAGATTTGAAATAGAAACTCATGAGACATGTGACTTTCAACCAATTACTTTTCTGGATTGCTCCAGGACTGAAAAATAATTCAGTGTGGTACAATTTTTTCAAGGCACTTCATTGTCTATAACTTTTTATCTTTTTGAGCATTATCAACTCTGGATGATGGATAGTAAAGCCCAAAGGGTCTTCTTTCCAAAGACACCAAGCACACTGGAGTCAGGAACCGTTGCAATTTTAAGTTAGGTAGGGCATTTTCAGCTGTGAGTCCCATAATGGGGGTGCAGGTTAACAGGTTAATTTATCAAATCAAAAAGGCTGCAATTTAAATAAATATATAAATAAATAAAATAATATTAGTTGTTCAACAAAAAAGGCTTTAAAGTTTTCCAGGTGGTTTTCCGTCAAAATAAAATCCCTATGGTTTATTGAATAATGTGAAAAAATAAATGCTGCCTTACTAACACCTGTCAGAATACCGTGAAATGGTGGTTTTGTTTCTCATATTTCACATATGTTGCTTAATTGCTTTAAATCAAAGGTTCTGCCAAATGCATAAATATAAATATATGTTTCCATTGTGGAGTCCTGGAATAATTGAAACCCTAGATAATATATGATGGTACATTTTCCACTTAGGGAAAAGTTCTCAGATTACTTCTTTCATGGACTTTATCGGTATGTCTTTGATTTGATTTAAATTCGGGTTTAGACTTTCATTCTTACAGTCTGACTTAAACCACATATTGGCTCTGTTTTATTTATGCACCAAAGTCAATTTTTACTCATATTTGGCGAGTATTCATTTTAGAGAGGGAAAGCAGAGAAGAGGCACGTACTCTTGAGGTCAGGCGGTTAAAATTCATTTGCAAGCAGATTATTTCTTATTTTATTATTAGTTGGAAGTCCATTACACTGCAATCTACTGTCTTTATCCATGTGAAATGGTTGGTGGTGTGTTGTGAGGTGAGACCTGCACTCTACACGTTTGAATCTAGTGGATGGGTTAGAAACAGAAAGATCTCTCGGTCAACGTGGGAGGCAGAGAAACCTGCAGCACTTCAGATAACCTAATTGGTCCTTTCTCATCTTAAGCCAGACCTCTAGGTCCGGCAGAGATCTACTGTAATCTCCTCACTGGAAGCAGGTTCCCACAGATATTAACGCTAAAGACAGGCAATTCTCTGGGCATGTTGTATCTTATTACGTCCTCCTTAGTCAGAGAGGCACGAGGCACATGCTGCTGATCAGAGACCTGTAGGTCTTTATTACCAGCCGCCCTTCACCTCTCTCAAACAGCAGGCTCGTGTCCCATCTGCACATTATCCACACTCTGATGCCCAGGCCTTATTCATCACTGATATGAGAGACCACAGGGGCCCCTGACAGGGGAAGTTGGTTGGGAGACCCATCTGGTGGTGTTGTAGGGTCATTATCAGACCTGGCTGGCTTCCCTCAATGATCTAATAAAGTTTCCTGAAGCCCAGAGCTGCCTGCCTTCATCCGCTATCTCTCAATCACTGACTTCTGCTCTGGGACTCTCAAACCCGACTCTCCACATATATGGATGGAATGGAGTTTGCCGTGCATTGCAATTATTTTGAATTAGGCGGCGTGTTTATGTTTGGACTTGTTTATGACCAGGTCTGTTTTGGAAGGATGTCTCACTCGCTGGGTGAAAACTATAAGATGCTAGAGCTGGTTATTTCTATTCTTTACTACTTTATAAATAGGGTGGTCAGATAAATATCCCAACCCCTTTTTTTTTTTATAAAGTACTTGGTTATAAACTTTTATAAAGTTCTAATTGTTCATAATTATGACTTACTGTTATAGATAAAAGGCATCTAGACAATAATGATGTAATCTTTTGAGTTTTTTCCTTTCCATTTATCTTTTATATTTTATGATTATAGTGACAATCAATACAATATAATGCAGATATTTTCTTTTTCTGTTTTCCGTCTTTTTTTTAAACCAGTAAAAATATCTTATTATATTTATGTAAGGGATAATGTAAGTGTCAGTCATTGCAAAATAAACTAGTAGTAGCATACATTTTTCAAATTTTTTTTTAGAAGTACACTACCTTTCTAAAGTTTGGGTGGTTAAGGCTTTTTAAATATTTTTGAAAGTGCCTTTTGCTCTCCAAGGCTGCATTTATTTTTGTGGCATATTCTCCTGATAAGACAGAAAAGAACTTAAATTACACTTTCAGTTTTGATTGTACAGATAAGAGCAATACATCAATCGAATCTGTAAAGGGTCTACTTTTTTGTATACACACATAATGACAACAAAACTTTGTGCATTTATAAAATAAAGAAAACAAACAGAGTGCGCTGTCTGCTGCCTTGGTTCTGCGTGATCTTCATTTAGAAATGCGTCATTAAAATGAACTAACTCAGCAAGTACTCAACACAGAGACATGAGAGAGATATCTATAGAAAGCTTGACATGTCTACTTTTAAACTGAGCAAGTCTTACTGAAAACAAATATTCTGCGGTAAAGTAATCTATATGAAAACAACGCGATGTCCAGTTTTTCACGTCTCCCTTCATTATACCTAATGCGACCACACGGCGAGCGCGCTATTGATATTATAATGGTCCACGTGAAGCTCGCGGCGGGTTACTTCACAGCAAACAAAGCAGCGAGACTGTACTTCACGTTTTTTAAATGTTACTGTTCGCGCTGAGAGGAATAAGATTTGGATTACCTCAGAAAGAAGAATGAAGGCTTGACCCAGCAGAGATCATAAACATGAGTAAGTTTTTTTTATTATTAATCTATTTGTTTTAGTTTTCATGTAACTTGTACACATTTTCCTAGTTAGACTTTTTCCAAAATATAATTCCTGACTAAATGTATAATCAAGTGAAACATTATGAAGTTTCATTTACATCACCTCAATGTTTCATGATGCCAGGATGTTTTTTTTTATGTTCTAGTGTATAACATAGACAGCAATACGATATAAAAGTAATATGAGCTATGTGCTAGGTATGTGATGTTCATTTATATATTTCAACATGACACAATACCAGTCAAAACTTTTGAACAGTAAGATTTTTAATGTTTTTGTAAAGAATTCCCTTCTGCTGACCAAGCCTTCATTTAATTGATCCAAAATACAGAAAGTTGCATTTGCTAAAGCAGTAATATTGTGAAATATTTTTACTATTTTAAATAACTGCTGTCTGTTTGAATACATTTTAAAATGTAATTTATTCCTGTGATTAAAGCTACATTTTCAGCATCATTACTCCAGTCTTACTCCAAGCGTAACAATATACACTATACCATTCGAAAGCTGGGAGTCAGTGTATATATAGAAATTAAAACTTTTATTTAGCACACAAGTGATGATAAATACAATAATCATGTTACAATCTATGCTGTTCTTTCAATTAATCAAAAAATATATAATAATAATAATAATAATAATAATAATAATAATAATAATAATAATAATAAATGTTTTTTTTTTAAATAGCAAATTAGAATAATAGAATGATTTCTGAAGGACTGGAGTAGTGACGCTAAAATTTCAGCTTTGAAAGTCAGCTTTGTTCCTAATAAACTGTTTAACTGCACTTACAAGTAATTTTCAAGTTATTTTGTGGGATAATTAAATATATTCTAAATAAACAACAAACATAAAAATATATAAATTAATTTTGTCCTCACATTCTTTATTCTAACTCTTCCCTCTTGGTCACACACCTGGCTGAAAGGCTCATTATGCAGCTCATTATGCGGGCCTTTGTCTTCTCAGGTGTGAATCACACAAATATTCATGATATTTGACGCCTACTTGCATATTCCCTTTTGAAACAAAAAGTGTCTTAGAAAATTTAAATCAATCTATTGTTTTCTGTGAGTGAGTAAACAAGATGATTTTCACATCATTTTGAAGCAAAAATTCTAGACTACAAGCTCCAGGTTTGACAGTCTTGTGAACAAATGTTCTGTATGATTTTTTGTGACCTTATTTCAGTGACTTCAAAATTGTAGTTTTTCACTAACCATGCATTAATGTTGTTTTCTCAAAAGCACAATCATGTACATACATGCTATTTACATATTATTGTAGCACAGTTTGTACTGATTACAGTGTTATTAGACTTCAGCCATGTATATGTTTATAAGCAACTGAAAAAAGCAAAAATTCAGGGGATGTCAAAACTTCTCCAGGCCCTCAAAACCCCTCAGACCCCAGAGGATTAAATATTATTACAGTAAAATAATTTTCATGTATTTGAAAGTGCAATTTGATGTCAAGGCTGAATTTTCAGCATCCATTTCTTCAGTCTTCAGTGTCACATGATCCTTCAGAAATCATTCTGATATGCTGATTTGGTGCTCAAGAAACATTTCTTGTTATTATCAAGGTTGAAAATAGCTTCTTAATATTTTTCTTTAAACTGTGTTACTTATTTTCCAGGATACTTTGATGAATAGAATGTTCAAAAGAACAACATTTAATTGAAATATAAATATTTTGTAACAATATAATTCTCTTTACTTTTGATCAATTTGCAATTTGCATACACATCCTTGCTAAATAAATCAATCAATCTTATCAAGTAAACTTTTGAACGGTTGTGTATACCGCAGTGCCAGTGGGGTATGGAAAAAAAATCAAATCTCTCTGAGAGGTACATGTGTCCTAGGGTGTATTACTGGAAAGAACATTTTCTGAACACTTTAGTTTTTGTGTAGAAAAAAGCATGAAAGTAATTCTGCAAGTCTGCAGGTGTATATATAGGTACCATCTCATCTAAAATCAGACTCACAACTCAGTGCAAAGAATTGATTAATCATGCCTCTCTCGTGTTCAATTTTTCAGAAACTCTTGGATTAATACAATGATCCTCCGCTTCTCTTTGAACTTTCATCTGATCTGAGAAGTGTCTCTCTTTTATAGGAGTCTCAGCCCAGAGTCTCAAGTTAAACGTTTAGCACCTCGTAATGGAATTGGCTCTTGACAAAGGTCCCAAACAAAAACCTCACCATCCATATGATTGAAATTCCATCATCAAAGTGTGCATGAGATCAAAGCTTGATGAGTATGGTAGTAAAATAGATATGTGACTTATATTGCTGTATTAGACGAATGAAGGCTGAATAGAATTTCATTGGAATACTGGCCAATGTTTCCGTCCATAATTTTTATCAACACTTTTCAGTATTGTATGAAATACGTTAATTATTTTTTTTCACTATATAATGTTTATGGACATTTTAACTAAAAAATGTCTCTAAACACGCAAACTACTATAACACTTTTGCCTCCTTTCCATTATTGTAAATCATTTCTTTTGCTGAAGCACTGTGGATGAAAAGGATGCTGTATGTGAAGGATGAAAAGTTTGATGATTTTTATTTCTGAGCTGCTGATTTATTTCATGGTTAAGAGTACAAATTATTTATATATTTATTTCAAACAAAAGGTGAATTATAAACCCACCATGCTTGTCCTGTGAGCGATTTGGTGGAACGGAATAAAAATGAAGCCTGTGTAAATTTTCAGAGACACCACTGGGATGGAAGGTGAAATGGGGAAATGAATTGCTGTGTAAATCTAACAGGGCAGACTAAATCCAATTGTAATAGGAGGCCGGTAGCATAAACCACAAAGCCAGGCTCGGACCGCTACTCATTCACAAGAGTTCATATTTACAATCACACACAATAAATAAATAGCAAGATGGATCGTGTAACAAGGGGATAAAATAAAGGCATTTTCACATCCAGTGAAAGCCACTATAACCCTGTTGAGATGGTGTTTATTTAGGATGAACTCATGTCAAATGAGGTGACATTAAGAATTTAAAGATCCCCTGTGAGAAGCTCATAAAATTGAATGTCTGCGTTTTAGATCCACCCCTATAAAAGTGGGTAGCTTTATGCTCCAGTTTTTACAGGATGTCGAAACTTAGTACCAATTTCCATAGTGTTTATGAGGCAATATATGCTTATTTTGCACCACTTAATATATAGTTGCACAATTACCTGTACAGTAACTTAAGCTGTAAATTTACCTTAAAGAGCAATATGTATGTCTGCAGTGCTCAAGAAACTTCCCAGCATGCACTATGGCATGAATACATTTTGCAAACTGTTTTTTTACTTGTTCGCAATATTTCAGTTATTTGTCATGTGATGACTGAATCTCTATCTTTAAATATGTGGTTGTTCAGTGTTGTAGTGGTTTGTGTGTTTAATGTTTAGGACCCTGCAGGCCATATCAAATACATAATTTTCATGTTATCTTTATATTCTGCAGAGACCACAGTTGTTCGGTTCCCAAGATTGTTGATAGTCAGGCTAATATTAAATGAATCAAAGCGCCAGCAACTTTCCTACTGAGATACCCGTTGTTTGTGTCTTGTTTTTGTAACTGTGATGAATATTTACTCCAAATGTAAGACAAAACCACACAGTGTAGATCGATTATCATAGAAATAGCGGATGTGAATCTGGATATCTGAGCGGATTCGTTTACAGGTGCAGGACAGCTTTGCACAGACCACAAAACCGATTTGGAGGTAAGCTTGACCGATCCATTTCTTGAAATAAAAATACATTTCTGAAACTATATACATGACCATTTTTTGGTGTCAGTAAGTTTTTTTTTTTTTTTTTTTTTTTTTTTTTGGATAGAATACTTTTACTCAGCAAAAATGCTTTAAATTGATCAGCAGTGACAGTAAAGACGTTCATAATTTTACAAAAGATTTCTATTAAAAAAAAAAAAAAAAAAATCCTGTGCTTCTTAAAATTCTGTTTATCAAAGACTACTGAAAATTTTTAGATTAAGCAAAACTGTTTTCAACATTGAATATTAAAGGGTTAGTTCACCCAAAATTAAAATGATGTCATTAATGACTCACCCTCATGTCGTTCCAAACCCGTAAGACCTCCGTTCATCTTCGGAGCACAGTTTAAGATATTTTAGATTTAGTCCAAGAGCTTTCTGTCCCTCTATTGAAAATGTATGTACGGTATACTCTCCATGTCCAGAAAGAAAAATGCTGAATAAAGTCGTAATTTTTGTTATTTTTGGACCAAAATGTATTTTTGATGCTTCAACAAATTCTAACTGACCCTTTGATGTCATATGGACTAATTTGATGATGTTTTTATTACCTTTCTGGACATGGAGTATACCGTACATACATTTTCAAAGGAGGGACAGAAAGCTCTCGGACTAAATCTAAAATATCTTAAACTGTGTTCCGAAGATAAACGGGGGTCTTAAAGGTCTGGAACCACATGACATAATTTAAATTTTTGGGTGAACTAACCCTTTAAGAAATGTATTTTGAGCAGCAAATTAGCATATTAGAATGGTTTCTGAAGGATAATGTGACACTGAAAACTGGAGTAAAAAAATAAATAAAATATGGCTCTTTTAGTTTAAAAAATCTTACAGACCTCAAACTTTTGCTCTTTTAGTTTGAGTAATATTTTTTTTCTGACATGATATTTTGATTGGGTGGAGCAGTCCTCAACCAGAGCATTGCAGAAAAATCTTGGAAAGTCTGGAAGCACAATAGCATGACATGATTTATATATTAAAACATTTAGTCTGAGGGCCTCTTTCTCCTCAAGCAACCATTGAAATGTAATTTAGATAATCACAATATAACAAATTATCTGCAATTTGTCTAATTAGAAGACTATAAAGCAAAAAAAAAAAAAAAAAAAACGTAAATAAAAAAAGCATCTAGCAAGCTGTTATCTGCCTTTGCATGTTGAAATATGAATTCAGAACTGGCTTTTTAAACAGTGTTTACTTATTGTGAATGAGGGCAGCCATTGTTTATTAGTCAAATAAGGTCACATTCTTATAAACAGGGTTTGTTGCTACACAATATTTTCAGTGGGATTGCAAACCAGTTTGTTATTTATTAATATTTTGAATTTTATTTATTAATTTTCAGTTTTCATTTTAAGTTCTGTTTTTTTCCCTGTGCTTTTGTCTTTTTTTAGATTTATTATTATTATTATTAGTTTTAGTCATTTTGCCACTTTTTTTAGCTTCAACTTATTTTAGCTGGTTGCCAATGCAATATCTAATTTTCATCAAAGTTTTATATTTTATTTTATTTTTAGCTTAATTTCAGTTACAG
The DNA here is from genome assembly GCF_018340385.1 of Cyprinus carpio. Lineage (NCBI taxonomy): Eukaryota > Metazoa > Chordata > Actinopteri > Cypriniformes > Cyprinidae > Cyprinus > Cyprinus carpio. The sequence goes on along the minus strand of NC_056612.1, from coordinate 20,057,120 downwards.
AAAATGATTTTCAATAGTTTCAGTCATAAGCTAGTTTAAGTTTACAATAACAACACTAGTGCAAACAGCCTTTTCTCTTTAATCTGTCCCAATCTAATGCAGATGACCATTTTGAAGCCTGAATCCATTCATTAGGTGGGATAAATTTTTCTTAGTTTGAAGTTACAGCAGAAAACACCCACAGGGACTTGACATTAAGTGAGGCGACTGCATATCCGTGGATGTACTGTGCTAATGTTAGCCACCCTCTAGCGACAGCCTCTCGGTAATTAACGTTGTTTTGCGGCAGCTGGCGAGACCTTTCAGAGTAAAGAGGTCTGTTTAACAGGATAATTGAGAGTGAAGTTACAACCGTAACCTTCAAATAGCCCATGGTGGTGGTCACCTTGACCATGTCAAGCAATAGCGACTTGCGAGCAGCTTATCTTTCGATGGCTCTTTGAATAATTAGGACTGATGGAGGATGTAGAAAAGAAGATGGAATAATGGCATAATGCGTCTAAGGGATCTGCTTCAGTGCGGAGCTTAACCCACAGGCAAAACGGCTGGTTGTGTTTATGTTGTCATGCTTGCTTAGCTGTTATGCTAAGCAGCATGGGGCTCTGGGACAACCCCCTGATGGTGCTTGTGTTTGCTCTCTTTTACCCTTCGCCCGCTCTCTCTTTCTATGTCACTGACATGTTATCTTTCACGGTAATTCAGAGCTGCACTTAAAGCCATTTCAAATGTGGCATTAGACTAGCACTGTGAAAAGCTAGTCACATAAAAGGCTGCCCACGTCTTTCCGGGCCAATTTAAACTCCATCTAGCTGCGTGACACGAATTAGCCTGTGACACGACACTCAGTGTGAATGTAATATAAAAAGTTCAGTGTTTAAAAATGTTAAACTGATTATCTTATTCATTGTCATTGCTTTTTCTCCTTTGTAGGAAATGTCAGTTCTTTTTATAAGCTGGTCTGGACTGCTTCTTATTATAGTGGGATATCATATACGTTGGCCAAGCCGTGATCTTAGATTATTTATTTGGCTATAGATTAATTCAATGGATGTCAGACCTTCATAAGCGGTTTGGATTTACTTTTGCTGCAGGTGTTGAGTAGGGCATATATTATGAGACCTGCTGACTTGGCTTCCTTTTTGGCTGTAGAAATGATGGTGTTTTACTGCTTGGAGGTTAGTTTTTAATCAGAGGTTGAGGAGAGTACCTCGGGGGGTGCTGGAACCATTCGTGGCTGAGTGTGGTGTAGATGCTGCCTAATACATTCAAAGCCAGTAATTCAGTGTCCTGGTTGACTGGCCATAGCATTAGGCTTGAAGGCAGCACATAAAGTCTGTGAACACATTGTTCTTTATTTATGTCTGTGAGCATTTGCACACACACATCTGACATTTAGTATCTCATGAGCACAACAGATTGTTCCACCATAGAAATATCAGGGTAATTACTTAAGCTTTGAAAATAAGCTTAATTGCTTGCAAATTCAGGTTAAGTAAAAGTGATCCTAGAATTTGGTAGCACATTTCTAGCTGTTCATTAGCTGGTTAACTGGTTTGCTGCTAGGCCAAGATGGTCTGCTAGCTTGCACCAGTTAATGGCCCACTTGAATCCACTAATGGCTATTTTGTACTATTTTATGACCATCTTAGATTAGTAAGTGATACATTTTTACTAGCTAATGGTCATCTTTAACTAGCTAATCACTGTCTTGTACCAGCTAATGACAATTTTGTACTAGCTCAAGACCATCCCTGTTGAATAAAGTATATGCAGGTTAGGTATGTTTTGAAGCATGGCAGCTGGATTGAGCTTGTTTAAGCTGGTCCTTAATTGGTCCTGAGCTGGTTATAAGCTGGTTATGAACTGGTTCTGAGCAGGAGCTAGTTGCTTAGGACCAGCTTAAACCAGTTCATAACTAGCATGTAACCAGCTCAGGACCAGCTTAAACCAGCCCAAACCAGCTGCAGTGTTCCAAAACATACTTAACCAGTGTATGCTGTTTTTTTTTTTTTCAACAGAGATCTTCGACTAGTTAATTTTTGACTAGCTAATGACCATCTAACTAACTAGCTAATAGTCAAAGATTGTCTTAAGGTTTGATTAGCTAATGGTCATCTACTATACCTAATAACCATCTTGAACTTTGTACTAGCTTATGACCGTCTTAGACTAGTTAATTATAATTTTTGACTAGCTATTTATCATCTTGGACTAGCTAATGGTCAAAGGTCATCTTTAACTTTGACTAGTTTATGGTCATCTACTATAGCTAATGACCATCTTGGACCAATCTGTGACCATTTTGTACTAACTCATGACCATCTTAGACAAGCTAATGATCATTTTTGACAAACTAATAACTATCTTGGACTATCTAATGAAAATATTTGACTAGCTAATGCAGTGGTCAAGATAATAATCATCTTCTATATAGTTAATGGTAATCCTAGACTAGCTACACTAGTGACCTTCTAAGAGCAACTAAGGATCATTGTGTACTCATCATGATCTTAAACTAGCTCATTACCATTTTTACCATCTAATAACCAGAGTAAACCAGCTGACTACCCAGTGACGAGCATAGACTAGCTAATGGCTATCTTGGACTAGCTGACAACAAGCCTAAACTAGCTAACAATTGTTTTACACTAGCTAGTTGTCAACTCATTGTAGACCAGCTAATGGGCAGTTTAGACTGGATAATGATCGGTTTAAAACACCTAATAACCTTTTTGAACCAGCTTAGATTAGCTAATGACCAGTTAATTTAGACAATATAGAAACCAGTTATTATGTTCCAAAATGCACCACCATCTTAAACTGGATTTTCAAGCAGGGAGAAAAAGAAGACGACAGAATAATTCATCTTATGGTTGTTTGGTTGTATTTCTGTCTCACGGGAAAGTGTTTGCTAGAAGAAGCAAGACTTCTGAGTTGGAAATGCTGGTTAGCTCATACTGGTACACTAGGTTTTCTTTTTCAGTAAAAAGTTCAAGTAGAATCTTTGTCTTTTATCGCCTGGAATGCTCTCTTTTTCTCTTATTCGTTTGCTCTGTTCTTTTCAGGTGCAATCTATTTTGGGAAGAATTACCATAATAACACACGTCGCGCGAGACTGGCTGTCATTGTAATTGATATCTAGATGCGGCTGCTGGGCGGAGCCATTTGCATATAATCACTTTAACTGATATGATAATGAATGTGGTGGGCCTGATGCAAGCAGAAAGTCTCTCCGGAGACGGATGGCTATTTGAATTATACTCAGTAAGTAATATATTATCAAAGGAAGAGAGAGTCTTTCGGCGCAGCCACACCTGGATAGCTTTAACAGGGTCCACCTCACTTATATTAGCAGTCTACTTCATGTTTGTACATGTTTTCCTGTAACCTTAATTACTTGGCCTTGTTCCCCTAGATCTCTCTTGAGTGAGTTGTGTCCTGTGTCCTTGCAGCCATCTGGAGTTTCTTCTTTTATCTATGCGACTTCTGGTAAATGCTCATTGGATTGGTGTAGTGCAGATGTAGGAACGAAAAGGGGTTGTTATTCCTTCAGAGAAAAATTGTAAAAACCTAAAATGTTTGCTGACACACTCGTACATGAAGACTAGCTGCAATTAAATGCTTACTCCTAAATCAATTAGGCACAGTTTGTAAGTCACTGGTGCAGGTTTCCCACAGAAACAAAACAAAAATCCTATAACTAATACCTAATGAAATATTTTAGGATACACATTGTATATTCATTCTGACTTTTTATTTTTTATGAATTCGGTAGAAACATAAGGGGATCATCATGTTCTGCATGGGAAAGAAACCTAGACAGGTTTTGAATGGCATGAGGGTGGGTAAAATATAACAGGAAATTTTGGAAAATTACACTCAGCTACCACATTTTCCCCCTCTGGTATCTGGTGGGATGCTAAAGGGGAAAAGGTGATACGGAGAGAACAGATAAGTAAGTGAATCCAGAATAGGTTTGGACTCCGGTTGGAATGCAGTCTTCCAGCTCTCTGGCAACTCTCGAACTTGAGTTCATTTGTTACTTGAACACACACTTCTTCGCTGACCTCCAGTTAGCTTCAATTTCTGCTAACTGGCAGCACCAACAAGCTGAGGGCTCAAAAACACTTCACTTTAGAAAAATAGCCTGAGGAAGTTAAAAAAAACAACAAAAAAAAACTCTTTGCTTAAAAATCCAATCTCTGCTGAATTCCAGTTGATCACTGATACAGTTACTACACTATTTTACAGTATCAGTGATGTCAGAGATATAAGTTAGTCACCCTCTTGCCATAACAAAACTGTATGACTAACTTTTTTCTCCTGCGAAACATGAACAAAAAGTTATTTTTAAAATAGTTTTTATCCATACAATTAAAGTCAATGGGGTCCAAAACAACATTGTATGGACAAAAAAATTACAACTAACTACTTCTTACTGTTTTTTTAATGATTTTATTTTTATATAGAATAGCATGCCACCAGAACTACTACGCTGCATCAGTAGGAAAACATACTGGTAATTTTCTGCCGGGACATTATCCATTAAGTTTAGGGACATTTGCTTTAACCCTAAAACACAACACAATGCAATACATTATTCAAAATATGGATAAAACACAGGTGAAAAATATATACGGAAAATTCCCTCACAATAATGCAGTACATTGCGCCCTATTTTTTACTGACATTTCTTAAGTGTATCTAACAGAAATCTGTGGAAAAGTCCATAATGCAGTGCAACACTACATGTAACTTTACTTACTTTATTTGTTGCATTTTTTATATTTTTATTTTTAACAAAAATATAGTAAAAACAGTAATATAAAAAACTTAAATTTAAAAGAACTGTTTTCTATTTTAAAGGGGTCATACAGTATTATGTTGCTAAAAAGAACATTATTTTGTGTATTTGGTGTAATGAAATGTGTTTATGCGATTTAAGGTTCAAAAAACACATTGTTTTCCACATACTGTACATTATTGTTCTCCTCTATGCCCCGCCTGTCTGAAACGTGTAATTTTTTACAAAGCTCATCGGTCTGAAAAGCGAGGTGTGCTCTGATTGGCCAGCTTTCCAGTGCATTGTGATTGGCTCAAGTGTGTGTCGGAAATGTTACGCCCTTACTATACTGTGATGCCTTGTCCAGGTGTTCTAAAAAATAATGCTACCTATCAGATTATGCTACTAACACTGTATTTACCCTACTGTAGGTAGGTTTAGGTTTGAGGGTAGGTTTAGGGTTGGGGTAGGTCAGCGGTTCTCAATTCCAGTCCTCGCACCCCCCTGTTCTGTACATTTTGTTTGTTTCTCTTATGGCTTCAGACGTTTGTTCTATTCGAACATAAGTGCCCTGCGAAGTGGACATCACAAGATATTCTGCCATGATTCCAGTTCGAAGCGAACGTATATGTTCCATTCAAAGTACATTGAAGTGTGCGAGACGTGAATTTAAATTGTATTTATTTACAGAGGTATATGATGTCAAACTTGTCCGTGTGTGAAGACGTTGCGCAACGCAAATCCGGGAATGAGTGTTCCGAAGTGAAGTAAACTTCAACAGATTTCCCCTGCTCAGGGAGTAGGGAGCAATGAACACTGTGTAGGGACCATGTCAATGGGAACACAGTTCATGCACCGACCTCACTTATAATGAGCTGATTATCTGAATCAGGTGTGTTAAGAAAGAGAGACAAGCAAAATATGCAGAGCTGGTGATCGCGAGGACCGCTGGGGTAGGTGTACATGTTAATAAAGGATTTTGCTTCCGAATTATGCTACCATCTGTTTTAATGGGAGGTAGCAAAATCTGACAGGGTAGCAGAAATCGTCAGAACACTGTCGCGATGAGACAAAACCAATAAAACCCATTACAAACAAAGCATTTGTTGTATCCAGTAGGGACATAATTACGGATTATAATGACTTATACTGTGTTATTACATTAAACCATGTCTGCATTTATAATCAGAGAAATGACAAACAACAAACACTACGTTACTCTTTACATTGCTCAAAGCTTGCATTTTGAATCATCAGTGGCAGGTCCTTTAAATTTGAAAACGTACTTACAGTCTGTGAGTCAGAACAGACATTGTAGTCTACTATCCCAGGATCAGGAAACAGGCGCTGCACACATCTGAATATTTGGGTTGAACTTTTCTGGAACAGTGTTGTAAATACAACTTAACAACTGATTTCTAGTTGTGTCCTCTTTTGGAAGGCTAAACAAAGTATTTTCGCTTTTGCAACGAAACACACAGCCTCTTCAAAACATTGTGGCGGAGGTGGCAACAACAATAAAGTTACACCTTCTTTGTTTTCGTGAACAATTGGGCGGCGTTTTGCAAATCTTCCCACATTGCGACATAAAGATGTGGGGGCGTTTTTGAACGAGCCGTTTTAGGAGTGAGTGGACGAGTCTTAACTTTTATAAAGAATATCTTTTTGGGTTCGACACTTTATTCTTTGCAACTTTAGGGATCTTATCTATTCACGAACAGCTTGTAACACTCCAAAGAGAAAGGAAACTTGAAATCGCATCATATGATCCCTTTTATATATTTTCAAATGTAATTTATTTCTGTGATGGCAAAGCTGAATTTTCATTACTCCAGTCTTCAGTGTTAAATGACTGTTCAGAAATCATTCTAATTATGCTGATTGGGTGCTCAAGAAACCTTTATTAGTTTTATCGATGTTCAAACAGTATCAGACATTTTTTTCTGCTTAATATGTTTGTGGAATCCATGATACGTTTTTCAGGATTCCTTAATAAATCGAAAATGCAAAAGAACAATTGAAACAGATTGATTTACTGCATCCTTGCTGAATAAAAGTATTAATTTCTTAAAAAAAAATACTGACCCCAAACCTTCGAGTACTATAGTGTAGTGTACCTGAGTAATAATAGATTATACTGTCCTTAAATGGTGACTAACCATGCTAGCATACATTTCAAGAAAAGACAATGAAATGAGCAGGTATCTAACATTGTTAAACGACTGAGCAGCGATGTTCCTGCTGCTGGAATAATTGTCTTTCTCTCCTCCACCTTCTATCAATCCAGTACTCTGTAGTCAGCCGACATCTTCTCTCAGTTCCTCCATTCTCCCAAAAACAACAAAGACGTGCTGGTGTCATACAAGTGGAGGCACAAGCACAACCGACTACAATTAACCTAACAGAGAGACAGAACATAAATGAGAATTAGAAGCAGACTGCAAAAAAGAGAGAGTGAGAAACCAAATAGAGTGAAAGGTCCAAGAAAAAAAGAGTGAAGGAGATAAGAAGTGTAACAGGGTTGACGAGAGCGAGAGAGTGAGAAGGGGGATTAGAGGAAGTCTGAAGATACGACACCAAGGAGGAACAGAGGATGATGAGCAGTGAGGAAGATGCTGAGCTGCAAGACAAAAGAGCAGAGAGGAGAGATAACGCTGCCGAGCATGTAGAGAGAGAGAGAGACGGAGCTCTCTGAAGGATTGGGAAAAGGAAGGCTGAGACTAAAGCTCAAAGTTAAATCTAAAATATGAAGCACAAGGAAGACTTTAAAGTGAATATTTTTTTCACAAATATGACAAACACAGCCTTTTATGTCAAGATAACATGGTGATTGTATTGAGGGGCTAGGCTTAACAAAATGGTGTTTTTTTTTTTTTTTAGGTTGAGATCTTGCGTTTGTGCTGATGCGTCAAATTCCTGTCATTGTGAATATGTGTCACCAAAAAGGTGTCTTTTGAGATTTCTTTGATTTTTGTTTTTGTGGTGGAACTCAATGGCAACTAGTTGAGTTTAAGAATAATGGATGAATTGAATTAATTATTATGGGTAGGTTCAGAGACTCTTTAGATTGTTTATTTTATTATTAAATTTTCTGTGCTAATTTTGGGGGATGACTTGGAATTTATTTAAGGGGTTGTGGGTTTGTGTGACATTCAGAATTTCATTTTTTTTTTTTTTTTTTTTTTAGATTTAAGGAAGTAGAATTTAAATGGGAAAAATTCCAATCAGAAAGTTTAAATAATACTGTATATTCATCACTTATTATTAAACTATATAAAGCAGATAAATTAATTTAATGTACTATATATCTAAATAATGTTATATATATGATAATGTGTAATTCAGACTGAAAAATGAAATATATTATTTAAAAAAACTAAGCTGTATATTAAATATTTATTATTTATTTAATTGTGTCTGAATATTAAATATTGTACTTTTTATTAAATACAATTTAATTATATCTAATAAATTAATTATTGCTTTTACAAAACCACGTTGAAAGAAAACTTAATTTTCTAGAATGGTTTAATTTATCCCACATTTTACTGTCACAGTTATATTTTTACGTTCATCTATAAATGGACATTTTGATTTATTTTAGAGACATCAGATGGGGAGATGTTTTTGATATCAGGGAATAAATAGAAATAAAAATGAGTCAAAATCAATGAGAAATTAGTTGACAGAACTCTGGCTAGTGTTAAAATTTTATTGGCTAAAAACAATCAAGTTAGTCAAAACGTACTGGCAGGTGATGTGTAGCATGTTATGAATGTGGAAATCTGCTGTTTCCCACAGAGTTCTGTGCATGCTGAGTCCTTGTGGGTAAAAAGAAGTGAAGAAAAACTGCAGAAACTTTTCGTTGACCATACCTTTAAGCTAGTCTCAAAGTCTAGCTTCATTGTCAGTACTCCCTCCAGAATCCGTGTGCTGTTTGCGGTGGAGCCGAACAGCAGGACTCTCAGTAGAACCACCCGACTGCCACTACAAATGACTTCTGGGAATCCTCCAGTGGGAGCTGTCTAAAGTGATCTGCTCAGGCTGAAGTGCCACTAACGTGGGCGCACGTGAACTCGAGTGTGGAATTGTAATAATGCCATGCATACAGCTCCAGTCTGACAGTAGCGAGACATTTGCACGAAATAATGAAAAACATGTTCACGGAAGTATGCGCCAGTGTTTACGCTCACACACGCAAATACTCTGGGCCTTCAGCATTGCCAGACAGAGATTTATGAGCCTTATATATCCATTGCAATGCTTTCCATAATAAAATGTAGTTTTACAAAGAGAACAGCTGCATGTAGTCACGTTGCTGGGAGTTCCTGTCCATGTATAAAAAATGGCAACATTTTCTTAGGGATGGTGATTTATAGAGACTTTATTTTGCATTTGGGTTTTTAGTCCAACATTAATTCATTTTTCATCTATTGCCAATTTATGTGATAATGATCAAAAGATGATTTTTTACAGAATGTTGGTAACCAAACAGTTGATGGTAGCCATTGACTTTCATAGTAAATAGTTCCATAGTCAGTGGTTACTGTCAGCTGTTTTGTTGCAAACATTTTTCAAAATATCTTTTATCTTTAGCAAAAAAAACAAAGGAACAATTGGATGATACAGTAAGTAGATGATGACAGAATAGCGCAGTCAGCGCTATTTTATTTTTATATGCATAACATGAGATATTGACCTTGATGTATTGACCTTTTTATTAATTTGTAAAAAAAAAAAAAAAATATATATATATATTCTTAAAATATTTTAGTAACAATTACAATAATGCATCAAATATTATTTCTACTTTATTACGTTTCAACAGATCTTTATAATATATATATAAATATACATATATATATATATATATATATATATATTTTTTTTTTTTTTTTTTTTTAAGATAATAAAATCCTAAGATTTGTTTACAGGAATAATCAGCCAGTAACAGTGATATGGAGGCACTTTTATATGTCAGTTCACCTCGGTTTTTCTGTTACGTTCCTCCTTCATTTTTATGTAAAGGTATACATTCCTCAGATTTTTTTTGAATCTCAGAATGTAATGAGGGAATGAAGACTTTGCGTCACTGTTGAAAAGTGTTATTTTATTTATAAGGATTGCTTTACACTTTAAATCAAATTTTTTAATATTTATTTGGGTTTGTTTTTAAACTGTTGGTTATTTTCGCATCCATATTTATTTAAAGAGGCACTGCCTACTTCAGCTCCTCTGAGAAAACGAGAGAAGAGAGAAGTACAAAATCTGAATAACGTTTTTTTTTAAATGTAATTTTATTATTATTTTTTTAATACAAAATTTTCATCTCATTTCATTCCATCAGGGAAAAAAAAATTCTATGTATAACTGGCTTGGCTGTTCATAGCCTCTAGGCGAGTGTCATAATGACTGCATCATTTTCATGTCACTTGCTTGCTAATTTGCAGGTGCCCTCTGGAAGCAAGAGTGGTGTTGTCGCGTTTTGCAGGACATTACTTCAACTTCCCTTTGGACTCGCTGTATAACAGATATGACCCAGTCAATCATGTCTAGTCCACTCTCTCCCTTTCTCCTCTCCATCTGGATGGACATTGAAGTGATCTGGCAGGGTTTACCCTTGGACTAGTTGGGGTCATCATGTTTGGCCATGCACACTCCCTGCTAGACATGGCTCAGAGACAAACAGTGCTGGATTTAGCTTTATACCTGCAGTTCTGCCCCCTCTGTGCTCCCACACACCCCTCAAGAGAGGATGAAGCCTCAGTGGTCAATGTCCAAATCCAGGGTCATTTTCCCTTTGACCCTAAAGCATTCTCAAGCCTCATTAGAGCATCTCTCGGGGCCTCTTTGGGACAGTTGTCTGCCTCACTTGTGGCCCATAGAATGACCAGAGGACAAGATTTGAAAGATGACCTCTGGCCAGACACGTGCCTCTATGGGCTGACATGATGCAGTGTAGTGTCAAGGTGATCACCTCTCCCAAATAATTGTCTAATTCAGTATTTTTTTACTTAATTTTCTGAAAAAATATCATCAAAAGATGATAAAATACTTGACTATAATACTAAATTTGATATATACAGTATAAATGTTTATCAGCATATACTGTACCGTAAGAATGATTTCTGAAAGATCATGTGAGACTAAAGACTGGAGAAATTACTGCTGGAAAATCCACTTTGCCAACAAAAGAATAAATTACATTTTACAATATATTAAAATAGAAATAAGCTCTTTTAAATTATAGTAATATACCTTTTGTTTCTCATAATTGCCTTTTTTTTTGAGTGATTGTGACTTTATATCTCATGGTGTGACTTTTTCTTATTGTATACTTGTATAGGCAAGGCAAGTTTATTTATATACTGTAGCACATTTCACATACAATGGTTATTAAAAGTGCTTTAAAAATAGTAATCATAAAATGTTTCATAAGAAATACTAAAAATTAAAGAAAATAATAAATTTGTTATATAATGTAATTTTGACCTTACTCATTTGTGTTTAAAATATTCCAGATACCATTATATATTTTTTGAAAGCAAGTCTTAAAGGGGTTATATGACAATGCTAAAAATAACATTATTTTTGTGTATTTGGTGTTAATGCAATGTGTTTACGTGGTTTAAGATTCAAAAAGCACATTATTTTCCACATACCGTACATTACTGTTGCTCCTCTATGCCCTGCCTTTCTCAAACGTGTCGATTTTTATAAACTCATCGTTCTATAAAATCAAGGTGTGCTCTGATTGGCAAACTATCCATTGCATAGTGATTGGCCGAATACCTCAAGCGTGTGATGGAAATGTTACGTCCCTTACCATATTTGGAAACACACAGCATCTCCATGACATGGTGGCGGGGGCGGCAACAATACTACTGCGAGAAGAAAAGTTACGCTTTCTTTCTTTGAGTAAATATTAGGCCAGTGTTATGCAAATCGTCTAACACAGTGCTGTAGATATGCGGGGGCATGTTTAAATGAGGCGTTTTAGGAAGGCGTGGAAAATCAGATCATATGACCCCTTTAATGTTTGATGTAGTTTTGCTTCTGAGTAAATTTAAGGCTTTGAATATTTTTACTTAAAAACAAGACTGAAATGCTGATTAAGAAAATGTTTTTTTGCAGTGTAAGCCCCGATATCCCGTCCTCTGCTAACACAATAAAACATGCTGATCGTGTAGCGGTAATTGAATTATACGTAGATCAACAGAGACAGATATGGGAACATATTCCTCATTAGACTGCATTGCCGGTTTCAGCTGCTCCAGCCTATTTTTGACTTTAGAGGTGTTATAGAGTGGCTTCGTTATCTCTGGTGACGATTAGACTCAAAGATAACCAGGATTTATTGGCCCTATAAGGATAGCAATTCATTACTAGACAAGAACTGTGGTAATCCTATTTCCACAGGCCATAATTGGGTCTCAACACCCCCCCTTCCCGCCACCGACGCCTTGGCCACCCAAACCAGCAACCATCGGCACTACCTTGAGAAGTGGCAGAGAAATCCTTCAAAGCGAATTCCAGATGAAACTTAAGGAAATCCCTACGTATCGAGCATTTGTGTGAAATGAAGTAAGGAAAAGACGGCTAGACTGGGACCTTGATGAGGATACACACAAGCTCTTGTGTACCGCAGTGACACTGAGCTGCAGAGAGCAGTTTGCCTTCGTTTTAAGCGTGAGGCTTAACAGGCTCACCGGTTCAAAGACTTTTCCTTTAATGCTTCCGTCTGCCTGTTTGCCTGCTGCTATTCTCCTTTCTCCCTCACATAGGCGTATTCACACTTGCTGCGTTTTACTTCTGTTCTGTTGTTCTCTGTACATCAACCCACACTCAGTCTCGCCACAACCATCTGCACGTTTCAAACAGAATAGCACTTAACTCTAGCTTGTATGGGCTGATACATGATTTCATGCATTTGCAAGCGCAGGCCACTTATTATTCACGGAGGGGGATGGCGTACACGCAAGCTGCAGACATGAAGGCAATATCGTGTTCCCTTCTTGTCGGGCCACGTAGACTACAGTGAGCCCATGATGTGATGTGGTATTCCTGCTGAGACCAAAGGCAAGCTTAAGCCCGCAACTCTTAATCCCCGGGCGCCGCAGCATAAAATGGGCTGCCCACTGGGCAAAACTCCGGAGAAAAATTATGTGTGTTCACAGTGTGGTGTGTGTGTTCACTGCTCTGTGTGTGTGCACTTCGGATGGGTTAATTATGCACAGTCAAAATTCTGAGTATGGGTCACCATACTTGGCTGAATGTCACGTCACTTTCACTTTTCACTTTCACTTTCACTTTGTCACTTGTTCTCTGTACATCAACCCACACTCAGTCTCGCCACAACCATCTGCACGTTTCAAACAGAATAGCACTTAACTCTAGCTTGTATGGGCTGATACATGATTTCATGCATTTGCAAGCGCAGGCCACTTATTATTCACGGAGGGAGGATGGCGTACACGCAAGCTGCAGACATGAAGGCAATATCGTGTTCCCTTCTTGTCGGGCCACGTAGACTACAGTGAGCCCATGATGTGATGTGGTATTCCTGCTGACGACCAAACAAAAGCTTAAGCACGCAATCTCTTAATAAGCACTTTAATGCAGTAGTCTAGAACAGTGGTTTTCAAGCTGGGGTCTGGGCAAAACTCTGGAGAAAAATTATGTAAAAAAAAATTGAATTTTACGTTTTCTTGTTTGAAATCATAATATTAATCACATATATTTTTTTTTTATACAAATAATATAATTTTATTCTGTAGATTATTTTGTAGTCAATATTTTAGTTTAGTATATATATCTTTATATATATTTTATACTCACCAAGGCTGCATTTATTTCACAGTAAAACTGTCAATATTATTCAATATTATTCAATATTAAATAACTGATTTTAATAAATTTTAATGTAATGTATTGGCAAAGTGAAGTTTTAAGCAGCAGTTACTACAGTTTTCAGTTACACATGATCTTTCAGAAATAAAGCAGACAAATTCCAAGAAACATTTCTTATTATTATCAATGCACAGTTCTGCTGCTTAATATTTTTATGGAAACTATGACATTTTATTTATTTATGTATTTCCCCAGGATTCATTGATGAATGAAAATCTCCATTTGGTATAAATCCTGATTTATTTTATTTTGTTTGAGTTTTTGTTTCTATTTTATAACATTATAAATGTAATTACTCTCACTTATAATCAATTTAATGTGTATACTTAATAAATAAATAAATAAATCTTACTGACCACAAACTTTTGAATGGAAGTGTACAGTACATGAAATATGTATAGTATATCATATTTGGAGCCTGTGACATTAAAAACTTCAAAACGTAAAGTTCAAAAACGTATACTCTGGAAGACAGACAATATGTATGTAACATATTACAAATCTTTATTGTTTGCAAATCACTGCAATTTCACCTTGATGTTTTTCTTCATTTTTATCTAAATTTTCCTAATTATTACAATTCCATTGTTCCGCCTCAGCAATAATGAGGAGCAAAAAGCTCTTCAAAAAAGCATATTTCACAAAAATAGCTAAGTTCACATTTTCTGCTGGCTACTAGCGTATGGTTAGCTGCTCCCGATCCAAAGCCTGCTGTCTTAGCAAGGGTTCATTTTGTGATAAGCTAATAAAACATATCCTCAAAATGTGTTAAAAACAGGAAGCTTATGCCGCTGAAGGCTACTTTGAAGAAAACATTCTTGGCACTTTGTAGCTTAAAGTGGGGTGTAGGAGGGGAAGAAACATTGTGCTTGAGGGATTGTGGGAAATACTCGAGGTTGTTAGGAATGACTCTCATATGCATCCTCTTCAATGACCCTATTACCATATCCATGCAGAAGAGCTATTGACAGTATAGGACACAATCACGCTTTCACATATGGGGTTCAAATTGAACTGCTCCATCTTAAGCCTCTGGGAGCGCTGAAGTCATCATTAGCCTGTTTGTAGCCTGACAAGTGAACTCTAGCTTCCATTAAATGTTCTCGTGAAGTTTTAAATGTTGACTGATCTGAACTAAACCTTTTAGAGTAACAAATAATTCATCATATTGTAATATGCTTGGTTTTCTATCTTTGTGCAGGTTCAGACATTTGATCTGCTGTAATTAGCAAGTACAGTATGAAAGCACTCGCTTGCGTTCTGTCATCATAACAGAAACAGTGAGCTGAAATCTTAGTTTCAGGAAAGATGGAAGCTTCAAATGGGTGAAGCCTTCTAAACATGAGACCTCTGTGTGTAAATGTGTTCTACATTTGCATCTTTAGCTATCTATCAGTGGATATCTCTGTTGGAGAGTGAACAACAAAAAGTTGGGATTGACTAACTGCATTGCAGCTTTTTGGATGGTGAAATTAAATACTGATTCCTTTGTGTGAAAATACATTGGTGTACTTATTGTACATTTACATTTACATTTAGTCATTTAGCAGATGCTTTTATCCAAAGCGACTTACAAATGAGGACAATGGAAGCAATCAAAATCAACAAAAGAGCAATGATATACAAGTGCTATAACAAGTCTCAGTTAGCCTTGCATACATAGCAAGGGCTTTTTAAATAATATAATAAATAAAAAGAAAACGGATAGAATAGCAAAAGAATAGAGCAAGCTAGTGTTAGAGATCTTTTTTGCTTTTGTTAATTGTATAATCGAAAAGAAAACAGATAGAATACAAAAATATTAGAAAGCTAGTTAGTTTTTTTGAGAAAACAAGCAGCAAATGAATAAAGTGCAAGTCTAAAAGGGACAAGTGTTTTTTATAAAGAATAGAATCAGAATAGAGAATGCTAGAGTTAGAGGGTCAAATAAAGATGGAAGAGATGTGGCTTAGATTGTAGCTTATTGTTTAAAAAATTTTGACTGTTCCATTTGAGTACCTGCGCAGAAGTAATATTTTATGCCACTATTTGTATGTTTAGTGATAATGTATGTTAAAATTTAATGCTACCACTCTAATTAAGATCCTCAGTGCTTAGTGTCAGATTAATGCTAATCTGATTGTAAAAATTTAGTAAAAAAATTTTTTTTTAGTAAAAAAACTTTTTTTTATATACCAGTTTAATATGCAGAAACAATAGTTAAGTCATTTATTTGCTGATTTCCCAGAAAAAGTGTAAAAACTGTAGCTCTCTGGAGCTTTCAAAATATTTTAGAATCCGGACCGGCCCAGCATAGCAACACTGGCTCAGCCAATGACGTGAGTTTGGGGCGGGGTTATGTGTTTGACTGACCAATGGCAGATTGGGAGTGTTTTGGAAACCTGTTTGAAAACAATCACACACAGTAGCTTCTCTATAGTTTGCACCTTGTTGTTACTAGCTTCACTGTAACTACTAAATTATAAGTAGCTTGTAGGTTGGAAAGCTGTCTGCTTATGTGAAAGACTAGGCAAACTGGAGTTCGGGTTAGAGCTTCACTCTCACACGTTGTCTGGTCTGTTCTGATCATGTTAGCTGGTTTACTGTAATGCAGAGTGAAGCCGCAGCAAATTTTCTGTCTCAGTGAGTAGTTTTCAAAAAATAGTGCGTTGATGAAGCCAAGCTGCCATGATTGATGCGCCAAGTGTCTCTCATCCATTTTTAGTGAGATGGAGAGTGTGTGGTGGGGGGCAGGCAGAGATGAAACGAAAAGAGAGAGATGGAGGGAATAGTGAAGAAAGAGTTTATGTCTGTCTGAGTTTGAGAACACATGTAGAGATAAACTCAGAACATCTATAAAGACTTTGGGTGACAAAATTTCAAATACAGCCAGTTGGCTTATTATTAAAAGAGATGTCAGAACTACATATATATATATATATATATATATATATATATATATTTTAAATTCAGTCATTCAGACAGCCCATCGACTACTCTGTCTCAATGATGAGACAAATTATTGAGTGACTTCTTTTAAGATTTTTTAATTAGTGTTTATGCCTTTCTTTCTTTTTTATCAAGGGCAGTTCTCACCAAGAAAGATAACTACAGTATAAAGATAACTAACGATAACTATATTAACATCCAGACCAGGGCACAATAATATTCTGTTTATCACATTAATGTAGTCTGTCGCTTTAAATGCTCAAACTTTTTTAAGTCAGGTGGTTTCTGAATGGCTGTCAAAACAGAAAGAAAGTGATTTCAACCATATCGCTCCTCTATTACCGTTATAGCTGTGGTGTTGACTTATCTATTCTTAAATAATTAGAATGATTATTAAAACTTTTTTGTTACAGTATTTCTAATTCAATTTACTTGAAGCGACACTGTACATGAAATTCAGATATTCCAAAGATTGTATCTAGAATGTAAGTACATTTTGTCTTGATGCACTGGCAGTTTTTTTTTAACTTGTTTATTCTTAAAATAAGTGATTAAAAAATCATTGTCCTAAGACAAAATAAACTTATTTTCTGAAAAAAAAAAATTTTTGCAGTATTGCTTCTTGGGTAAACTGATCATGTTTTAGGGATTTTTAGGTGTTTCACTCATTAGGAATAAGATTTTATTTTATTTTTTTTGCGGTGTGTATAATTAAGCTGGGTTAACATGACCTCGACCAGACGTGTTTCTCAGGGGGCGTTCACATAAGACGCCATCTTGCATTCAAGATGAGGAGCAGAATGCAAGGATCTGGATCTTGTGTTCAAGAAGTTTTACATTTTAGCATGACACAACCTCTTAAATACCTAACGCTCATGGTGGGATTCTGAAGAGCTGCTATAAATCTGCATTAAAAATAAATACAACTTTCCAAAAGTGTTTCATCATTCAAGCTATCTTAACAGCTAAATCATTCTAATGCTAATTGTTAATTAGAGAATTGTTACTAAAACTATTGAAATACAAGAAGATATACAAAATCTAAACTAATCAACTTTCAGTTGTAGTTAGTTGCTGATTGACATCCCTACATAATAGCATTTCAAGATCCAGAATTCAGCATTTCTTTGGCAGCACAAGTGATTTTCCCTTTTGTCTCGGTTTCTTGGGAAAACAGACTGGTAGTCAGGTATGTTTCAAGGTCTCAGACACAAAACTGCAACAACACCCTGCTCTAGTATGCCCTTGAAATGAGCTGCTTAACCACGGCTATGGAAAGAAAACATTTGGCTGTTTTGACTAGACGGTACGTTTGCAGTTTGCACGACAGAAGAGCAAAGCTTCGGTGCTTTTTGGTCCATTGTTTTTGTTTATATAAACTGAGGTCTCTCGGTTCTTGTTTCAGTAGAGGTTGAATCTAGTTAAAACATCTAGTGACACAGACAAATCCCATCATGCACTTGTATTTGAAAGTGACGGAACGCATGTCGCCGGAGCGCGGTTGTTTATGGTAATGTTGGCACATTATAGGTGCTGTGAGACTCAGTAACAGCACACTGAATTGTGGGATTTCAGTGACCCAATTATTTTGTTGCGCTGTGGGCGCCGAAGTAACTCAATATTATATGCTCAAGCAAACCAGGAGGAGAAAAAAAAAATCTATAAATCACATTCCAGTGCATTTTGCATAAACCCACACTTTTCTAATAGAATATGTATGAGAGTCTAGCTCCATTGGAAAATGAAACCTGCATCTAATCGTCTGCCCAAGTTATTTCCTGCTTCAATATTAGCCAGATTCTTATCTAGTCCAAGGCCTGGCATGAGAGGATATGCTCTGCTTTCCCTCACTCTTTTTCTTTTCTTTCGGCCCCTCTTTCTTTCTCCTTTTCCCCTGTATTCCTCTCACTCCCTCTGTCCCTTGATCTCTCTCCTTCTGTCTTTCCTCCATCTCATTCTCTCTTTCTATCCTCCATCTGGCTCTTTACCATCTTCTGTGGGAGATCTGAGAGGGAACAGAAAAGGCCTGAGTTCCTGAAAGCCTCCTGTGAGACACAATCTGCCCAGTTCCTGCTATAAAGTGACCAGTTTAGACCATCATGAATTTCCAGACTGGTCTAGACAGTTTTTTTTTTTTTTTTTTTTTTTTTTTTTGTAGGTTTGCAGTGTTTGATGTTGGTCTAGATGGTGGAACAGCATGGCATTTTTTAGCAAAGCTGGCTGACAAAGAACATCTTGCTGGTTAAGCTACAGTAGTAAAAAAAAAATCCTATAAGGGGAAGAAAAATAATTCAGTATGTATTTGAACTGAAATGTTTGAATGTCTTGCCTTTGCTGCTTGGCAAATTTGACTTGAGTTAAGGATGTTATACACAACAGTTTTTTTTTTTTTTTTTTTTAAGAAATTATTTTTATTAAGCATTAGTTTTAAATTAAATAAATAAATTCAATAAATTAGTTCCACAACATTATAAAGCAAGGATGCATTACATCACAGGAATAAATTACATTTTAAAATATATTAAAATAGAAAATAATTATTTTAAAATGCAGTAATATTCCACAACATTACTGTTTTTTTTTAACTGTATCAAATAAATTCAGTCTTAAATTAGTAAACATAAGAGACTTGTTTTGAAAGGTAGTCTATATATAGTAGTGACCAGCAATGTTAATATTACTTGAATATGTCAAATAGATACCTAAATAATCTCTCCGCCTTTTTTACAGTCTTAGATGAAGTGCTATGTTTGCATTCACATATTATGAAAAAAAGGCCACACTAAAACAAATTAAATTTTATTGATTATTTCAAAGCTTGCACACAGGAAGCAAAATGGTGAGAGCAGACGTGATGTTCTGTTGATTTATTGTCCCTTCATAATGATAAGTGAAGGTGCTTGTGTATGGTTTTGCTGACAGCGGTGGCTTACTTATGGAGTGAACACTGCGGTAGTTTTTTCCCCCAGAGGCCCTCTCTCTTGGAGGCTGTATATCATGGCTGGAGCCATTGTCCAGATTCTCGTAAATCTCACCTAAATCCCAGTGTCCCCTTTTTGCTTTTAGGGGTTTTCCATTTAATTTAAATGCATATTTCAGCTCCATCTGACATTTACGGTTTTTAGAATCAAAGGCAAACGGAACATCATTTGACCATTTACCTTACATTATAGGTCATTTAATACTTTACTGTGAGTAGTCTGGTCCTCATAGTATTAAATGAAAGCTTATGGTAGATGATTAAGTGTTTAATTTGTGTAGAACTTTTCATAATGTAGCATCTTAAAGGAGGCCTGCATCTCTAGAGTTTACAACAATGCCTGTTTTGTGTTCGGCTAACTTTGATCTCATTCTTTCAGCAATGATAGAGAGGTTACTGTTGGTGTTTCATGCTTTGTGTTGCAGTGTTTTGCCATTCGACACCTTAACAGAGGGAGAAGCTTTTCATAGAGAGCTTTGTGTAACCCACTATGCCCAGACTTCCCTAATTAATTCCCACGAGGCTTCCATGGTCTCCGGCAGTAGTGGTGAGCAGCATCGTGCAAGAATACAAAAAGAGAAAGAGAGAGAGTGTGTTACCTCAGTTTCATTTAATTACTTTTCTAAGTGTGTTTAAGCGATGAGGAAGTGTCAGCCTGGGCATGTGTGTTTTAAAGTGACAGTTTAAACTCTAAAAGTTTAAATAATGTCATTCACTCACTGTCATGTTTGTGCAAACCTGTATGACTTTCTTAATTCCTGTGGAAATTTTCACTGGAGAAAGTAAGTCATATGACATAAGGCTTAGCAAATGATAACAGGATATTTATTTTTGGTTAAGTATTCCTTTTAGATGCAGAGCTAGGTTGATTTTTAGTTTGATCTCTTGGCAGCATGCAGATCACATCGCTAGACAGATCTGTAGCTCAGAAAGACACACAAATATTTTGCAGTGCTTACAGTGCATAAGGAAACATCAGTTGAAACACATGCAAAGCATCAAAGGCAGAGCAAAAAAAAAAATAAAATTCTTAGTGTTTTTGTCTTGTTTTAACATCCTCAAAACAACATAAATTTACCTGAAAAGCTAAGTTGTGAAAATGTAAGACTTGTGTTCAGAGAATTTAAATTGAGGTATATTTCTTACCCCTTTGGCATTGTTTTTCCCTCATTGTGTTAAGCATAAACCTCGATAAATTTATTCTGATTCATATATAAAACAAGTAAAAATCTGTTTGCCAATGGGATAAGAAAAAGAAATTCAATTACATTACAAATCAGAAATTAAAATACATTGATCTTGCTGGCTGATATATATATATATATATATATATATATATATATATATATATATATATATATATATATATATATATATTTATATATATATATATATAGAAAATTACTTTTTTTCACTTTAAAGGCCAATTCACACCATGTTGACTATAATGCTAACCATGTATGAAGTTTTAATAATCTTTGAAATCTTTCAACTGTAACGATAATGACACAGGAAAAATATCACTGAAATACCTTTCAGAATGTTTTTTTTTTCAGCTGATAAATGATGAAAACATTGTCAGCTCATTAGAATCTGCTTGTGTTTAAAGAGCATTTAAATATGACAACTGCACCATGCTCTAATAATAAATATGTGTGCATTGATGTGGATGTTAATACACTGTAGTATATTTAAAGTTATCTTTATAGTTACCGTTCTTGGTACATTTTCACAAAAGACTAAAACTGTTTCTTTAATATTTGCAATAACGTGCACCTGTATCTGTATTAAGGAAGCAAATAGCTTAATTCTGATGCCATGTTGACTTCAAAGCACACTTCTGTTCACATATATTACCTGTTGACATACAGGAGTGATTATGTATTTTTTTACGACTTTTAAATTGATTTAGCGAGGTCAAATGAACAACATGACACGTTTCTTTTGTTCCACATCCTATATTTTCTGAGTTATGGTCTCAACCCGTTTGTCTGGTCTCCAGCCCGGGCTCAAGGCTGAGAGCGCGCAGCCTGTCAGAATGATGAGTGTGTCTAATTGAGACGGAGCACTGCTGGCTGAGGAGAGGGATTGACAGTTAATCACAGCCACGTTAAACTCTTCAGCACACCAAGGAACGCCTCCTTCTGCGCCGGCTTGTCTCTCTCTCGCTCACCGCCGCACCCCACAATCCACGGCCCGCCGCTATCTGCGCGAGATTTATGTCATCTTCGCGACAGCTTGTTCCTGGCATCCATCCATCAGGGTATAAAAGCCCCTCGGTGGCATTTTGGATACCAGCCTGCATGCTCAAACCACGTCAGTGCCAGAAACAGACACGCCGGCTTTGCATCTTGCGTTCACACCCACACTTTAAAAGCCTTCAATCGCTCCTTTGGTTCGCCATTATCAAATGTGCCAAAAATAGAAAATAAATAACTGCGTACAACGGTTCAGTTTCTGCAGGACACTTTTAAACCCCTAAAATGCCACCTACCTTATGCTGGAATGCTTTTCTGAATCTTGGAAGGATTATTATTGTGGGTAAATGACAGCTCTATGGTTGAAGAGGTCTGGTTTTAATTGCTAACTGAAAACTAGGGAGACTGAAACAGCGAGTGCTCTAAAACTACTTTTAAATGATGTGTGCCTCCACCCTTTGTCATTTTATTTTCTCTCTCAGAGGCATAGGCGAGAGAGGAAACAGCAGCCGGCTGTGTTAAAGTCTGCTTCTTGTTGAATGCCTTATTACGCTGATTTATCACTATCGATTTTAATTCCACCAATAGTTGCCTCAAGCTACATAATTAAAATACTGCATAGCTGAGCCTCCGCGGAGTCCCTCAAGACTGCAGATAACTTGTAAATTTGTGTTTTTTCCTTCAGTAAATAATGCCTAGTGTGCATTCACAGGTCTGAAAGGGCAAAAAAGGGCTGGCCACTGGAACGGAACCGTGGGTTAGTTTTCCGGTGCTTGGTGCAGTGAAACATGTCCCATGACTTCAGGACCCGGAGCTTATATTTAGCACCTGGAGTGTCAGCGGTGCTGTTGATGTCAGCCCAGATTTCGACCATCCTTTTGCTTCCGGGCCCCAGGGGCTCTGTGAAAGGTGCACTTGGGAGACCACTGACGGAGCACGGGTGTGAGAGAGTCAGCAAAACAAAAAAGTTCCCCGTCCAGTTACACTTAATTCTGATGCACTCACTGCAGTGCTGTTGCCCTCATGGGTCTAAATGAACAGCTGCCCCAAATAGGAAAAATGAAACTGGGGAGTTTGCAAACAGTGACAAAGCTGCGCCGCTTTTTGAATCTCACCTTCACTTACTTCAGTGCTACAGCAGCAAAACGAGACCACTGTCATTTAAAGGTGAAGCTTGTTGTTTCTGCACCAAGTAGAATTGCAAAAACATGACTGGCTTAATGAAAACTCCATCGCCATCACTTCGCTATTTACTTGTTTCTTTGTTATTATATTACTTTCATTTAATCCATGTAATGCAGTATTTACATAATTGAACAATATTTGAAGGCTACATGCAAATGTTTTAATGTATAATTTACTTATATTTATTAATAGCATTAATAATTAATCAATTTTATTTAATAAAAAGTTCTGTAATGAAACTGGCGCAGGCCAATAGGTTCTAACTCAATCTGATATAATTACTTCATCATTCACATGGCGCAGCTGATTGGTTTCTTTTTGCATCAGCAGCCAATGAGCTTGCTGCTTAACATTTAAATACTTGGCTAGTGCTTGCTGTAGCAGGTGCAGTGCACTTCAGAAACCCTCCACCTTCCCCAGCTCCACCTGTATGGATCTGGTACGTGGTGATTTCATGTATGTTATACACAGGGGTTATTTCATATACGTTATATATGGAGCAGCATTATTTCCTGCGTGCTCACAGCAGCATGTCTGTAGATGTATTGGCAGTAGCAAGTATCTGTACTTTCTCTGCCACAGCAGCAGCAGCAGCAGCAGCGTAGAAGATCTACTCCGCCAATACCAAACACATTAACATTGTCATGTATATTACTGTGCCAAACTCTCCAAGAGTTGTCATGACAGAAATACTTTTATTTTCAAATAGTTAAATATTAAAATAAAATAGGTTTTCTTATGGTACTGAAATCAGTACAGAGAACCATGGTATTTTACCTGTATTTGTACTGACTGAAGCAAAATCAGGCAAAGTAATTTCTTTGCGTATTAAATTGGCATATAAAAAGATATTTTAACATTGAAAAAGAAAACATTCTGTTGATCTGTATGATTTTTCGTTCAGCTTTCTGCTTCTTTCATTACATCTGATAAAGGATGTCATTTGGTAATTGAATACAGGGACTGGGGACATACAAAAACACTAATGTCCCTCAGACAGGGTGTGGACTGTGGGTCGTACACAACAGCTTTGCATCTGTCCCCTCCCCTTGAACGCAGGCTGGCTGGAGGACGTTTCGAAAGGTCACTGTGTAGAGACCGTTTCGGCAAAGCATGTTTTTCCCCAGCGCCTTTGGCGACAGTGACCATAGAGGCAGCGCCTCCTGATATGGGCTTATCTTCTCCCAGCTCCAGAGAGCACTGGCTACACTCTGTCTAGCCATGCTTCAGCTGTTATTTACTCCTTATCATGGATGTTATTTTTTTTGTCTTCCCTCACTTTGTTTCTTTCTCCGCTAGCCTTTTGGAGAAGTTTCCCTCTCTTTCTCCTTCTCACCTGGAGCTCTGTATGTGTTTTCTCGTCCCCTGAGAGGCCGGGGTAATTGCAGCCCACCCCTTCTCATTGCCAGTTAAAGAGCTGGAGCGCTGCCAGTGGCTCCACCTGTGAAGCAGCTTGTTGTTTGGTTGAGGATGTTTTGTTTGTCTCCAGAGGAAGCGTGGGGCTGAATTGGGAATATACAGATTTCAGATGACTCCCTTTGAGGTGATACTTTTCAAATCGAGTATTCATTCTGTCATTGCTTGTTGTCAAGCAGGAAATTCGTTTTTAATATTCTTCTGCTAACAGTTTAATAAAGGAAAACAGTGGCAAACACATTTCAAATTTGCTCCAAGATGTTTGCCTGGTTATATAATAGGACAAACAGTAATTATTTCTTTTTCAATCATTTACAATAGGATAACAGTTAGATAAACTGAGAACTTTTCACAGAGGAAAAAGTTATCCACAATATAATATCCACAACAGAAGAAACTGTTTTTCTTTTTTGCTTTATTTAGACAATATGAGTTGATTCTTACATGGAGATTTAAACCATGTAGTGTCTGTCCTTCTAAGTCATTAAATCCAGTTTTTTGCTTACTTTTATTTGGTGTTGATAGAAGTATTAATACTGAGCATTGTTTTATCCATCCATCCATAATAATAGTTTATCTAATATAATTATAAAATGTAATTAATTATTTCAGCATTATTTGACCAGGCAAGTCACTTAAGAATCCTATTTATAAGGATAATGATATTTATTTATTTATTTATTTATTTGTTTGTTTGTTTGACTGATTGTTTGTTTGATAGTTAGTTAGTTTATTGAAATTAGAAAAAAAGTTTAATTATTTTAGCTTTATTTTATCAGGCAAGTCACTTAAGAACAAGATTCTTATTTACAAGTATACAGTTTTATCTGACCAGGCAATTAATCAATCAATAAATATTGAAATTAATATTTATTCACAAAAATAATTTATTATTTTAGCTTTTTTTCACTAGACAAGTCACTTAAGGATATGATTCTTATTTACGGATATTCTCCACTATTTATTTATTTAGTATATGTACTGTAATACTTATTCATTATAATGTTATCTTATCAATTATAATGTAATTTGTTAAATGCCTTTACAGCATTAAAGACGTTTAATGGCATTAAACACATTTAATGAATCTCATTAGCAGTGTGTTAATGTTGGCAGCCGCAGCCTTCCCTTCTCTACCCACCCATTAAACTAGTTATTTATAACTGAGTTGGTGGAGGGATCTCAGAAGAATTGTTGCAGGAATGAGGAAAATGGCTTACATAGCAGCTCACTTATGTTTTGGGAGTTGAATGAACAAACCCCCCGAAATCGTCATCCAAAATAAATACAAAAGGAACAGACAAGACAAGGTATCAAGAAATTTAAATATTAACAAACTGGAGCACAGGACAGGTGTGTAGACATTAAGTGATCTAACGAATTGAGCAGAGAGAGAGCGACGAGTGATGGGAAGGGTGAGTAGAGATTAGGTCACACTTTTGGTGATGTGTCACACCCAGGAGAAAAAATCCTGTCATGGGCGATACGCTGACTTTCACGGTAGAGAAAGAAAATTGATTTTTGCAACTGAGAAGATTTCACACCGTTAACAGCAGCTTTTAGGTTTTTCTTTATTACTACACATGCTGTGTGCTTTCCTGCCTTACAGACTTGAGGCAGTTGTAATGCGAAACACATACTCTGCTTTTGAAATAGATACCATTTGATAATATTAATAAAAGCGTTTAGAATTGGCTTCTGTGCAACCGGCTACGTTTTTCCTTGAAATAGCCAAAAACAGCCTTAGGACACAGATTTATTTTTTTACGTGTTTTTACAAGTCCATGAGAGCAGGGAATTGAGGTTTGTTGTGAAGACGGAGTTTGTTACAAATTGCGTGTGACATAAATCGTCTTGAATTGTATCGCTAGTGATTAATGAATTTCGTATTTGGTCTATTGGGGTCATTCCAAGAAATGGCTTTCTCATATTTTCATGCTCAGTGTACCACTACATTAAAAGGACCTGTGGTAATTGCATTTCGATACGAAAACTTAGCCGATTAATGAATGCTAATGAAATGTTTCCCCACTGAACTAATGAGACATTTAATTTGATGACAGAAAGGCGTCATTTAATGAAATTTATGATAGAACAAATTAGTGGGGTTATTTGCATTGTGATCACTAATAAATTTTGATGCACATGATGTCAAATCAGTTTACGATGCATAAACAGCGCTTTGCATGGACTGCTTTTAAAAGCTGAAATCGATATTGTTGGGTAATATTCATTCAGCGCATTTTAATTCATATTTAAGAAATTCACTTTAAACTAAAAGTTTTAGTTTAAATGCTTTCATTTTTGTTGTCGTAGTTATGCTATAACACTTTTACAAATATGTTAGTGACAGTAATTGTGAGTAGTAGTCACCACTAGCTATACTTGTTTTTTTAATGTGTTGTTTTTTTAATGCACTGTTTGTCATTTCAAAAACCTGTTTGAAATGATGAAGGAATGCGATTACACAACAGGGTTTAAAATATTCATTTGAGATGAAATATTAATTTGTGTGTGTTAATTCCAGCACACATTCGCGCACAGTAATTGTGTCTTTAGGGGGAAGACATCAGTGAATGTCAGCTGCATGGAAATGACATGAGATGCAATCGTTATTATTATTATTATTATTTTTTTTTGGAACAGAATATGGATGATGACGGATTTCACTGCTGTTATAGTTGCAATTTTAATCTTTTCACTTTTGTTCCCAAATACAGAAGAAAAAGGACATGAAATGATTCAAAAGACTACAAATCCATCACTTTGGAGAATATATCTTGATTAATTGGTTTATCTGTTTGTACACCTTGTATCTTTCTATCATAGGTTGAGGCAATTGGTATGATGTCAGACAGCATAACCTGGCCTTCCTTTGCTGTCTGCGTTCAAAAAGCATTCCCACTTTTATGTGTGTGTGAAAAAGAAGGCCAAGGCAGAATGCCTTAAATCTCAGCTGACCTTTTGAGAAAGGATGAGAGACATGGAAAGAAATGAGCATCTAGGCTATAAGGACAGGACGGGCCTTAAACAATTTTAGGAAGAGAGATGCGAGCATGAGTGCTTCTAAAATTGAAGTGGGAAGAGGACCTATTGATTCGTCTATATTCAGCACTGCACCCCTTCACCTCTCTTTTTATTCTCAAACACGCGTTTGAAGCCTCTTGATGTCAGAGGCGAACAAAGCCCCGCTGATTGGGTCAAATGGAGAAAAAAAATGCTCTTAAAAGTTCTGAGAAACAAGAAAACAAAAAGTGGACTGTGCCACTCTCGGTGAATATGCTGCACTTTGGTATCCCATGATTTTTTAAAAAGTTGTTAAATGCACAAAACCCTAATAATAAATTATCCTAGCATTACAAGTAGCTAGTTTTAAACACATTAAATGTGTGTATCTACCAAATGTTTTGTCTACACACAAAAACTGTACCCTTTCAAGAATATGCATACTTGGATACTAATATGTACCGTTTAGGGGTAAATAAGGTACAAAGACCAGAAGAAGGTACCATTTAGCTTTTGTATCTTAGTATACTGCTCCAGTGACAGATTATTGTCTTCTTTATGTGTTTTCTTTATGTTTTCATGTTTTTCAAAGTATTGTGTTGACTGCAAGTAAACAATTTAACCATGTTATCCAAATTATTGCTGGAAGGTCAACAAATATTTTTAATTTATTTTATTTTATTGTTTATTTCCAGACAATTTACACAAAATTGATCCTAGCTAGTCCTTTGTTATTTTGTTATTTTATTAAATTTTATAACATTTTATTGATTTACTTTTTTGTGTTTATGCAATGTTTATATTCCAGAAAATTTACACAAATTCGATCCCAAACTAGCTAGTCCTTATTTTATTTTGGTTTGTTTGTTTATGGAATATTTATTTCGTGAAAGGCAAATTAGGCACAAATTAGGCTTAAACTGTACACAGACATGCACCCAAAATTTGGGTTGCAAATCAAATGGGTTGCAAAATGTGCAAAGCTTATATAAAATTAATAGCCAAAACATCTCATATAATATTTAGTTTGACCTCCTGGGTGAGACAGAATTTTGATGGTTTGAAGTCTTTTGACTGACTATTTGCATATCTACCTTATTTATGCATAGTAGCAGGTGCCTTTACCCCAGGTCTGTCCCTGCTTCTCAGCACACATTCTGTTTCTAATAATCTTTTTGTTTTTCATTTCTCCTTTATCTGCCCTGCCTTCCTGTTTTTCTCTCTGGTTCCTCTGATGCAACTTTCAAGTCCACGGTAACATTTTGTGATTGCATCTTTCAGCCTTTCTCTGGTCCACCTCAGCGCTGTCCTTGGTCTTTTCTTGACTCACTCTCTCCCTTCTCTTCCCCTGTTTTCTTGGCGATAGCATCTCGGTTTGCTGGCGAGTGGCTGTTTTCCTGCGGCACATCGTTTGAATGACGATGGGCTCAATCACTCCAAATCTCGTTATGTATGTTCCCGCGCCCTTGGGAGGGTTAGCAGCGAATAGATGGGACTTTATCAGATTTCACTAGCCTTGGAGGCATAATTCACCAAAGGTCACCTTATGTTTGATATTTCTGGTTTATGTGAACAGTATGTCTGTGCTGGTGTGTAACGGTGGCTTTACGATGAGGTGAATAGTCAAAGGTTAACCGGTGAAGACTCTCAGTGTAAATATCAAAAAGGCAAAGGGGACATCTGACCTTATTGAATGGTTCAGCAGAAGGTTCTTTGCTCTTCTTGAACGGGTTGGCGGTTAAAATTCTCAGAAAGTACACAAGTCTAAAAAAAAAACAAACCTTGTTTTGGGATAGTACTTAATGGTTTTTCAGCCTGGTTTTATTTTAGACACTGTATTTCCCATGTGTGTTGTTTGTTATGTCTGACATTGTATCTGTTATCATTCCAATGCTAATGCAATTCACGCAATCCATTTAAAAAAAAAAGAAAAAGTTGAGGGAGAAAAATAGACGTTGAAGGTTAGAAGTTCATCATTCATAACAGAGAAAGAGGACGAGTCTCTCTCGGACTTGACGCTGACTGTCAGTGATTAGGATGACTCGGTTTTACACAGAATAATTGCTAACCTAGAGTCATGCTAGGTAATAAAACTTTAGGTCGTTTTCAAGGATATCATTGAATATGTATGATGTCTAATGCATAGAATGATGTATGTTGTCTGTCTCTAATAAAACTTGATCCATTACTGCTTATGATTCCCTAGACTTAGTTACAACACTGTGGACATGTTTTATGAATGCTACAAATTACTGTGAACTGTGGAAGAATCTTTACAAGAGCATTTTATTGACTGCTCTTGAGAGTAGTTTTGTAACACAATTAACCTTTGAACAATCACCAGAAACATTTTCTTTTGGAGCGATAAGACAGAATTGGTTTACTTAATTACGGCTACACTGAACATTTCTCACAGAGATCATTTTATAAATCAAATTACCTCAGCTTGAATTAGTTTTTCTCATGTTTTTAGCTGAGGTCGACACATTTATTTTAGTACCTGCTTTTGACAGTAAACAGAATCTAGTTTGTGTGTTTTAGGTTGAAGGAACTTAATGACAGTAATAATCTCAGTGGGGACAAAAACTGGATCATAAGGTGTTTGCAATATCTGTTGTTATTAGCGGGGTTTTTTAAGAGCAACATTCTCTGAAATATTATGGGTTTAAAATTGTGTTTCTTTAAACTGTTGAATCTGCATGATATGCACATGGGTGAGGGTTTGTAATGAAATTACAGGAGGTCAGAGTATTTTAGCCTTGAAAACCATTTAAAATCGGTCTTAATCTGAATTTTATTTTATTTTATTACATTTTATTGCATTTAAAATGCTCTTTTTGTGTGTTTTTGGATTGTTTATTTCCAGAAAATTTACACACATTCAATCAGTAACTAGCTAGTCCTTTATTGTGTGTATATATATGTGTGTGTGTGTGTGTGTGTGTGTGTGTGTGTGTGTGTGTGTGTGTGTGTATATATATATATATATATATATATATATATATATATATATATATATATATATATATATATATATATATATATATATATATATATATATATAAATTAAGGGTCTGTAATTTTTATGGTAGGTTTATTTTAGCACATAGAGACAGAATTTCAACCAAAATCTACAATCTTTTCTCTGACATCTTTTGACAGCTCTTTGGTCCTGCCCATGATGGTGGGAGAGGTTGGAATGGACGATTCAGATTGTGTGTCTTATACACCTAACGAGCTGACATTAGGAGTAACCTCTTAAAGTGGCAGGACTAATCTTTGTTCCACATGGACACATAACCAATCTGTGGGAGCCAGAATTCTTGCTGGTTGTTAGGGGATCAAATACTTTTTTGTTTAATTGTTTTGCTAATTGGTTTGTAAATTTTTTTTTATGTTTTTTTTATGTATTTTTTGTTTTTTTTATTTTTTTGTTGGTTTTAATAAACCAACCATAAAAATTACAGACCCTTCATTTCTTTGTAAGTGGGCAAATGTACAAAATCAGCAGGGGATCAAATAAATATTTTCTCCACTGTAATAATCATTAAAAATGAAAAGGACCAAATTTAGTTCAGTATTTAGTCCAGATTTTTACCCAGTCAGCTCATCACATGACCATTTAAACCTGGTAACATTCACATAATATCCAAGCAAGGATACTAAGAAAATATTAGCTTCACATTTCTTCTTTGGTACACTTGCCCCTTATTGTTAAGTCCCCTATACTGTAAACACATTTTTTGTTGTTTTTACAAACTGAGGGACAAGCCAAAATGATTTTCTGTGTGCCACAGATGCTGTTGATAAAGCTTGTTATTACCCTGGAATATTCCCTTAATGCTCACGGTTTAAGGGAAATTAAATATTGTACAATCAACATTCTAGTCCTCTGGGAGAAATTGTAGCAGCTGCCCTGGCTTTCTGAGGTTTCAGGCTGGCTCTGGGAGATTGGATTCTGATCTGAGGCAGGAGAAGAAGATAGCGAGAAGCTAAATGTCAGCACCAATATATTGTGTTCTGTACCCCACTCCCACCTGTAAGAAAGAGAGGGACAGGGTGCCAGTGTACTCAGATGGGTTCTGGGGCCTCTGGCTGAGATATATGGTCAGCTCGGTTGTTTGGGCTCAGATTCACTATGATATGATGAAGCACAGACTCTCCACTGTGAATTCAATCAGTGTCTTCTTGAGAGAGTTCTGGAGTGGGCTCTCAAATGTCACCATGTGTTTTCCACTGTTTTAGTCTACACTTTTTTGGATGTGCTGGATGCACTGTAATAACAGACTGTGAATACATTTGAATACATATCTATCTGTTTGGTTCTGATTCATATACATTTCTGTTAGGGCTGCACCTATATACTGTAGATAAAGAAATTTTAGCAGATTGATAACCAGACTGACAGGCTGTCAGTGTTGGAATTATTGGTATCGTTAGGCCAGTAGGTGGCAGCAAGTGACTGAACCCATGAGGGAATCATTGAATCAATCATCCTAAAGACTCGTTAAAAACACTGGCTGCTTTAAATGGAAAGATGGAATGGAAGGAGGCTATGATTTGGCAGCCTAGATATGCAGCCTTGCAAGGATGTGTTCTTCCATTTGACAAGCACCTGCTGATTCATTCAGAAACAAAACGAGCGACTATCCTTGTGAGTGAGTCATTAAATCATTCATTGAATCAATTTTTTTCAAAAATTCAGATCCAGTCGGGCTCAAAACTACCATGTGTTGCACCTAGACGCGCAGCAGTGTTGTTATGGATTTATTTGGACATTTTTTTCAGTGGTGGTGCGTTAAAACATATGTTACTCAATATTTACTTGTTCATTGTAAAAATCATTATCAGTTTTAACCTTTATCAAAAAGAACGTTGTGTTAGAATTTAGTGCAATCCCTCAAACATCTTATGGGTGGTTACTAGTAGTTGATGTCAGCGATTTAATCGACGATCTAGTAATTGTCGATAAGAGATGCAATTGAATAAAGCAATCATGGTCAATTAACCGGGGTTTTTTTTTTTGTTTGTTTTTTTTGTTTTGTTTTGTTTTTTTTTTTGGGTTGAGTTCGTGTGGTGAGCAAATGAGATGGGATGTGATTTGAGTTGATGTGATGTAATATAATCGAATTTAATTTATTATGTTAATGTGAAGTTTTTAATGTGATTTAAACTTTAAAAGTACATTAAAATAGAAACAACACAAAGTTATTCAACATGGAAAGCAATAGAAATGTAGTAACTAAGTCATTTCCCCAGATAATTGTTTCATATCATGCGCTTTGCAGGGCTGCGGGACACAGGACAGAAAGGCTGTCAACTTGTTAATTCGTTCCTACGACTTAATTTGTGGCAACTGTCCATGTTTCATTAATTTGTTCCTTAAATAACCCATGATTTAACTGAAACAAGGGAACAAATTAATAAATCGAACAAATTCGTAATTCATGAAATCTTTCATTCCCCTTCCTGCTTGTTTACCACAGTAAGATATGCAAAAACAGTGATTAAAGGTGAAAGACAATAAAATAAACCTGCAAAATAAATGTGTAAATGTAGGCTATGGGCTGGAACGCATCCAAAAGCATGGTGCGATATAACATTTTCCAGCTAACCAATTATTCCTCTAAAAACCAAAGCTTTTTTACCACACTTGTCATAATCAGACCTTATAATTTGTAAATAAATAAATGCTGGATTCAAAACAGCAATTAAAAGGCGCTGTGACCGACACAGACAACACGTTTTCCCGGAGCATTAAATTATGTCACTAAACGGTGACACAGAGTATCGTTCACAAGTTTCTGCATGGACCTTACTAGGGCATAGGTTCTCAAGCCGTGGGACAAAATGGTATGCTTTAAGGAAAATGCATAGCCTATATAAGTAATAGGCCTAACATAAAAATAACTATTTGTTTTCATAAAAAAAAAATATATATATAAATAAAAAAAGCAAAATATATCTGACTTAAATAATTAATGTAATGAATTTAAAACAGAAGTGTGGTGGCGCTCCATAAGTTCACGGAAAGAAAAGGATGACAATGCACATTCTGTTTTTTTGCTTTATTTTACAAGAGCACAAATCTTCTGTTTTTATTGTGAGTATGCACAAATGAAAGTAAACACTTTTGCGGATTATATCTTACTCCAAAAAGGTTTTTATTTTTTATTTTTTTATGTCTCAGCTGTTTCAATCGTGCTGGTGCCTCGCGCACACATATTATAGCAATTGAAACTTACATCACAGTTCATTATCAAAATAAAATACAGTCAACCAAACACATAAAAGGTTACACTGGTCAGTTTAAATAGACCGTAGTATACCGATCCACTTCTCATGTGAAGAAAATGATCTTTTCCGTCTATATGCGAATGCATGTAAAGTACAAGCCTAGTTTACATTATAAATAATTGTTTAACATTCAAATACATTGCGAATATGGAAACATTTGTATTTGTGAGTGAGATGTGAGCATTAACCTCCAAATACATCCAAACGCGCTCGCTCGTCCTCGTATGCACGCACTGTCACGATCTACTGCACTGTAAATGCCGGATTTTAAAAAACAAATAGGCCTACTGGAATGCAAAAATTCAAAATCTGACATTTTCCAGAACAGAACCAAGCAGGGTCAAATAAAGTACTGTTCATAATACTCCAATAAAAATGTTTGATGTGAGCAGTGTGTGCGAGCCCTACTTGGGGATGGAAGTGGTTCCCTGACTGCGCAGCACAGTCACACGTGCCACAGTTAGGCCTATGTTTGGGATGGTTTTATTTTAAATGCCGTACTGTCAGTTGAAAATATTGCAATTGTGTTTTTAAAATACAACGAGCACCACGAAACAATTTAAAGAGGCGCGTTCAGCTGCCTCCGTGCCGGGATAGAAAACAGTCAACAAAGTAAAATGATCTCAAACATACAGCGTGCTCTCTTAATCATATCTATTCATTTCATAATCCTGCTACTAGCATTTTATTCAGACTAAAACCCCTGTAATTCAAGTGAGAAAGTTTTTTTTTGTTTGTTTTTTGTGGCTTTTGCGCATCCTGTCATGCTGGTGACTGTGTGCCGCTGCAATAGACGCATTTTTGCAGCATTAAGGTTACAGATTAATTGTTTAATTGATCGTTAATTTAAACGACGATCGATCATGGAAATGATCAAAAATCGACATCCTTAGTCGTTACACATGGTTTTCAATTTTTGTCTATGAAGATATGCGATCTGTTTGAATGCTCATGTCTTGAGTCTTTAGCTGTGAATTGCAGCGATTTACAGACGCGGCGCTCAAGTTCAATTTGTAAAATAATGCGTCTCTGTGCCTTGCATCTTATGGTTTTACATGCAAAAAAAAAATTATTCTGTGTGACTAGCACATTAAAGAAAACAGCATACTATTGTCAGCAAATCCCTGAAAAGAACCATATTCTTCAGTGCATGGAAATGTAATCATTTGTAGCATTTTACTCTGTTAATTTTATCCTGATGACAAGCTACATTGATTTGATGAGTTTGAGGAGGGGCTATCTGTTTATTTGACCAGTTGCAGATGTGATACCAGCAGTCAAATCACTTAAATTCACAGTAGAAAGATTATTTTTTTAAACCAGTCATATACAGTAAAAAATAATTGATTTACTGTTCAAATTAGATGAAAAGCTCTAATAGTATTTGCTTCCAGCGTTGGCTTGACATATTATTTATTAGCTGGTCTTATTATTGCCACTCGTATATTGTACATCCCTAATATCTATTTTCCATATATCTTCCCATCTAATTTAGCGTCATCAGTATAGAGGGCTTTAATTTGCCATTTCATCAAAGTCAACAGCTTTACCTTCATGGGCTTGAGAAAATCAACAGTGCCTCATGAACTTCACGATTCTTTGCTTACAGTGACCCTCAACAGCCCCTCTGTGGGTTGAGGTGCATGTTTAATACAGCTCTAAAGCACTCTTTATCTGCAGATTTAGCCGTCTACCCTTCTCTCCATCTTTCGTTTCTTCCTTGTGATGTGCTCTTCAGATGTCTCTGGAGTGCAATATAAAGAAGCCTTGAGGAAATCCAATTAACCAGAATGCCTTGAGAGAGCAGGGCTTTTCACACACATGTACACCCGGAGATAACATAAATCATGGGATGTCCTAAGAAAAGGGTACTTTGGAGAGGGCCTGGTTCCATAGAGCCATTAGCTATTAGTTATGATCCTTTTTCAAGTGGTTTGGTAAGCAGACGAACACTTGAAGGGTGTTTAGGTTGGCATGTCCTGATTAGGGAGGACAGAAAACCATGGTTAAAGGTTTTTTCTCTTGCGTATGTATATAAATGGTTCATCTGTAATTATTCATTCAGCCTCACCTTGCAGATGGAGCCCCTAACCCAACCGTCCCACTGTCCTCTGTGCGTAAACGGCACGTCATGCTGATTAATAACAAGCAAGCCAAATGTTCTCTTGTGCGCTTGTATGAGAGATTGTTCAATTAAAGGCATGTTTGAATATTAAATCTTGAGAAATTAAACTTCTATAAATGTTTTTGGTAAAAAAAAAAAAAAAAGTGATTTCCTTTGTACACATTTATTATGTAGATGTAGTTAACATATCTAGGACCTAAATGGAAAAATGTAATTATTTAAAGTCAGACAATTAAAAATATATATTATTATATATAATTGAAATCTATAATGATTGTTTAAAAAATACATTTTCATTATTTTAATTTTCATTGTTTGTATATCTAGAATATTTCTTTCTTATAAAATCCATCCTAGGGAATGGAAAGGTTCCCCTAATTGAAGAATCAGCCATGAATATGCCGAGTATTTGTGCTTGTTGCTATACCAACACCTCACAAATTTCTGTCTTTGTACACAGAAATTTTGCAATTGTCACACTCCGCAGAGACAGAGAGCCTCGAGGCTAAAAAGAGCATGAAAGACATTTTAGTATTCTGCGCTGTGTGTTGTCTCTCTCTCTCTCTCTCTGTGCTCAGTATTGAGAGAGTAATGCCAAAATTGTCATCCTTTGTGAACTCACTGAAGGGAGAGATACTCTGCGGAAAGAGACAAATAGACAAACAAGGGCTTTTGAAAAGTAGGAACGGGAAAACTACACAGAAGTTTCTGAGGAGGCTGAAATACAGCAGATATGCTCCGTAGAGAAGCTGGATATTTATTTTCTCCCTCAGTCTCTATTATTCTCTCTGATCTTAGTGTGTATGTGCCTGTTTCTTTACGCACTAATATGTTTCTAATATGCACTAAAGCTCTCCACAAATGTTTGTAACCACACAAAGATATGAAATGTTTTCTTTTTCCGAGAATATGTCATGTTCTTTCCTTCAGTTCTCTATAATATAGTTTTATACTATATTTAATGACCGAACACAGTCAGAGTGACAGCAATGAAAATTCTCTCATCATTAACTCACCATCATGTCGCTCCAAACCTGTATGACTTCTTTCAGACTTAACACAAAAGAAGCATTATGAAGAATTGTTTCCCATACAACGAGAACATACAATGGCTTTTAACTTCCACAAGGGCAAAAAAGCTTTATATAACCCATACAATATTCTATGCCTTCTAAAGTCATATGATTGCTTTGTGTGAGGAACTGTTTGAAATTTAAAACTATTTGCTTTAATTAGTTGATATTTGAGTGTCTATGCTTGTATGTGATGACACTGACCTTTGGCTGATTTTTCCCTCTTGCTGTGTTGTCTTCTTCCTCAAGGCTCCTACATGATGGTCAATTCCTCCCAGCATGCAGCGGGGCAGAGGGCTCAGCTTCTGCTACAGACACTAAGTGAAAACGACACGCACTGCGTGCAGTTCAGCTACTTCCTGTACAGCAGAGATGGCCACAGCCCGGGGGCGCTGCGGGTTTATGTGCGGGTCAATGGTGGACCGCTTGGCATTCCCGTGTGGAATATCTCTGGCTCGCGTGGACGACAGTGGCACCAGGTGGAACTGGCAGTCAGCACTTTCTGGCCAAATGAGTACCAGGTGAGCGACATTTTTAATTAGTGACCGTCTTTTCTGGGTGATTACACACTGCAGGACACTTGTAATTTATTCTTGCTTTTTGACATTGATTGATGTCACATTCATTATATTTATATACGTGTTCAAATGTTTCATTTACCAATAGAAGGATTAAACAGGGTTTTCGGATACGATATGATGGTAAGTACTTTTAGAGAGTAGCATGTAATTACTTTGGTATAGATCAAAGTTCTGTGGTAACCCTACTGGAAAATGGCACTTAAAATTGTAGCTGTTTTATAGAACATGGTAATTAGTTTCCAGTTGGTCTAAACCAAACCTTAACTTGTCTAAGTTGATCATTTGCCGGTCCAGGAGGGTCATTAATTGGTTCAGGATAGTCTAAGCCATTTATTAGTTGGTCTAAAATGGTCGTTAGCTAGTCTAAACTGGCCATTAGTTAGTCCAAGAGAGTCATTATTAGGTCCAAGTTGGTCATCATTTGGTCTTATATTCTCACTATTTAGTACAAACTGGTCATTAGCTAATTGAAACTGGTTACTAGCTGGTCCAGGTGAGTCATTGGTTGGTCCAAGCTAGTCTGAACTGGTCATTAGCTAGTCAAAGAGAGTCTTTAGTAGGTTTAGGTTGGTCATCAGTTGGTGTATGACAAAGGGGTCAAAGTGTTCATTAGCTAGTCTAAACTGACCAGTAGCTGGTCCAAGAGAGTAATTAATAGGTCCAGGTTGGCCTATATTGGTCGTCAGTTCTAAGATGTTGGTCTGACATGCTCATTAGTTGGTATAAACTGGTCATTAGCTTGTCCAGGCTTGTCTATGCTATTTGTCTGTTGGTTTAAGATGGTCATTAGTTGGTTCAAGCTACTCATTAGCTAGTCTAAACTGTTAATTAGCAAATAAGCATGTCCAGGAGAGTCATTTGGTCTAAGACGCTCATCAGTTGACGTAAGATGCTCATTATTTGGTACAAACTTGTCAAGTTGGGTCTATGCCCAAGTTGGTCAAGTTGGTCGTCAGTTGGTCTTTAAGAAAGTCTTTAGTAGGTACAGGTTGGTCTAAGAAGCTCATTAGTTGGTACAAAACTGGTCATTAGCTAGTCCAACAGGGTAATTAGTAGGTCCAAATTGGTCATCATTTGGTCTTATATTCTCACAATTCTGGACTAAGACATTTATTAGATGAAAAATAAAGGTCATTAGCTGGTCCAAGAGAGGTCCAAATTTGTCTAAATTGGTCATCAAAATGTTGGTCTAAGTAAGATGCTCATTAGTTGGTATAAACTGGCCATTAGCTGGACCAGGCTAGTCTAAGCTATTTATCTGTTGGTCTAACATGTTCATTTGTTGGTTCAAGCTGCTTATTAGCAAGTCTAAACTGGTAATTAGCAAGTCATTTGGTCTAAGATGCTCATTATTTGGTACAAACTTGTCAAGTTGGATCTATGTCAAAGTTGGTTGAAGTTACAGTAGTCATCATTTGGTCTAAAATGCTCATTAGTTGGTACAAACTGGTCATTAGTCTAAACTGGTCATTAGCTAGTCCAAGGTTGTCATTAGTTAGTTCAAGCTGGTTATTAACTGCTTTAAGTTAGCAAACCTTCTTGGACCAGTGATGAACAATCTACCATCTGGTAGTTTAAGGTGATCAAAATGGAACATGGTGGCTGGTCAACCAGCTGTAAACCACCAGATTTTCCTGGTAAATGCTTCAGAAATGCTTGAATGTCAGACTCTAAGCGAATCAATTTATCATGTTTGCCTTGAAACAGTAGAGTATGCCACAGATTAGCAATGTGACTGACAGCTGTTGTAATATCAGTGGCAGGCTTAGTAAACTTGTTTTCGACTGCCTTCCCATAAAGTTGCTGTGACATAAAGATAGTACAGTATATCAGAGCTCTGCCAACAGCAGCATACACAGACATCCCTTTCCCTCATCACAAGGCATTACACAACCAGTGATGGAGACTACTGTCTTATTAGTCATGCCCCTTGTGTTGTTTAATTAGCATTGATCTTAGCATGAATGTAGGTTAGTGCTGTAGGGCTTAGACAAACCCACAATATAGACCATGTCAATAGCTTTGACACGTCTTACTCAACAAGTAACCTAATTCCCTACTGTACCATTACGTGTGAGACACAGTCTACCAAATCACTGCTTACGAAATGACAGCCCATTCACGCCCCCCAAGCCGATCGATTGGTGTCAGTGGCCAGTCCGCCATTGGGTTACACGCTGCTATAGATGCGCGAGTGGGCAGACCAGGGGTCTTCATCCATAAATTCAATTTCTCCTTTCTGCAAACTCTGCGCAGCTGTCAGAAAGCAATTAATTTAGTAGTGTTCACTTTATCGAGAACCGTCAATCTCTCCAACCTAATTAACTTTCACATGCTGGATAAAAGATGTGGCCTTCATTTGTAAATAATAGTCCTCCCGACAGTCAACAAGATGTGAAGGTGGAGGGGACATGACAATAGGGTTAATTTGTTGTTTTTGTGGGCCTGCATGGTCGATTCTGCATCACTTTGAATTTCGCTGAATGCACATGAACAAAAGATGTTGTTTCTCCAAAAAAAAAAAAAAGTTCTGCTAGTTACCATGAGCCTGTTAGCATTTAACAGTTCCTGTGTATTATAATGAAATATATGTTTTTGTTTTTTTTATAGCCATGCATTCTGAGCAGCATACTGACTTAACCAATTACCCAAATTAAGTTTCCAAAATGTTATTTTCTATTCAGTTTTTTTGGTAAAACAACAACAACAACAACAAAAAAATCAGTTAACTAAAACATTATATTCCTGCTTTTTTTGAAAGGCTCTTAAAAATGTCATCTCAGCTTAGGATAGTTGCTGTTAGTGTCTCTGCATATTCTTTTGTTTCATCTGCAAGTCATGTTTTTTGTGATTATCTTCTTCAGGATCATTAGAATAGCATTTTTGGGTAGTCCTTTTTTTCGCTAGAAGGCTAATTAGTTAGCCATATGCTAATCTAACAGGCTAATCGGCTTGAGGTAATCAAAGACAGTAAGCTCACTGATTAGCTTGTGAGCTGGCTGAAAAACAACCAAAATGTTTCTTTTGACTATATTTAGCTTAGAAATAAAAGTTCAAACTGTTATTAAACCTTTAAAATCTCTTTATAAACAGATTTTAAAAACTCTGGCCAAAAAGCCTAACCAATATCACCACTGTGGGTCTTGGAGAAATAAATTTTTTTGAGCTTTGATAAT
This sequence comes from Cyprinus carpio, assembly GCF_018340385.1. Lineage (NCBI taxonomy): Eukaryota > Metazoa > Chordata > Actinopteri > Cypriniformes > Cyprinidae > Cyprinus > Cyprinus carpio. The sequence continues at coordinate 20,016,462 of NC_056612.1, read as the reverse complement.
TTTAGATTTTTCTCAAATTTGTGTATGGTATGTACAATTTTAAATGGTTTGGCCCTTTCTATGCTTCGTACTAGTGATTGTGTTGCTCCTTTTCGTCATTCTGCCTTTGGGTTATCATCTTTCTCAGTGAAAGCTATTATTCACTGGAGCACTCTACCAGAAGACATAAGAATGTGCACATATATTGACACGTTTAAATTAAAACTAAAATCTTATTTTATGTTGACTCAAATCTGTAAACACTGACACGGTTGTGGTTTTACTGAACATTATCTTTACTGTTCTTTTTTGGCTCTGATAGGATGTGTATAAGTATTACTGTATTGTATATGTTTGTTGTTTTGTTTTTATGTTTATTTGTTATTATGATTACCTGCCAAGGGACCACGGATGAAAACTAGCCATCGGCTAAATTCGATACAATGCATGAAATGGAAACATTTATGTTAAAATTGTACATGGTCCCTTTTCAAATAAATTTGAATAAATAAATATTAAATAAGAGGATTGGAATGCTAACAGATGGCTTTCTCCAGGTGTTACAATGCCTTCTTGTGTATCGATAATGGTACACTGTAAAACTCTGTTACTCTAATAACAGTAGCCAACAGACGTCATTAACAGCGAAAGAGTGTGTATGCAGAAAACTGTAAACATCTTTCTTCTGTATTTGGGAACCAGTGGCTGAACGCCATAAGAGTTTGTGCATCTGATGAGATGATGAGCTTGCTCTTTTTCAGCATAGTTTTCTCACAGTGGGAGTCAGCACATTAAATCACACTTTGGGCCTGGAAGATGGCAGACTGTCCTGATCAATGGTGAAACTAGAGCTGTGCCACAGTCCCAGCGGGTGCCACGTCAAGGCCGGTTTGCTAAAACCGAGCCAACATAAGAGATCATTTAAAGCTTGATTCTAACATTTGTTATATTTTGAGGCCATTCGGATGATCTCCAATGGCAACAACACTTCGACCCCTTAGCAGTTGCCCATAATTAAATTCTGCTTATTTATGTGTGCTTAGCTGCTTTGTGTTTCTCTTTTTTGTCTTTATCTCTGTGTCTCCTTCAGATGTCCCGCTGACTGTTTAGCTTTGCCTGCAGTTTTTGTTTTGCACCCTAATGTACTGCATTTTATTCATTTTGCTGCTTCTCAAATCCAGCTGGTGTCATTTTTCAGGGATAGTCTGGGTAAGCAAAAAGACACAAGAATCTAAAAATGCAAATCCTCACGTCTTTCCAAATCTGTATGCAATGCCTGTCAAGCCCCAGAAGTGACAAAAAAGCTTCATGAATGTAGTCCATGACTGTATTTTAAGTCTTCAAAAGCCATGCAGTAGGCTTGTGTGAGATGCCAATCAAAATTTTATGCATTATTCACTTACTGTGTAATCACTTATATTCTTTCCTTTCAGGCCAATTTTTGGAACTAATAATGGTGTGTCGTGTTCAGTTGAAATTTAGTGCATTAGTCATGTGGACTATTATTATGATGCTTTCATGGTGTTTTTTTTTTTTTTTTTTGGTCCTTTTTGATGTGTGACATCTCTAGGTCACTATGTACTGTTGCTGTAGGGCAAGATTCAAAAGGTTCTACTCTTGTGTTCTTGTGAACTTGGAGTCAAACCCATGAACTCTGTGAATTTGCCTTGAGGATGTTCTTTGACCTTTGGTCTCAGACTCAAAAAATTAGAATCACAGGCATTTCGCATGACCCTTAGTTTGACTTCCATTGTGTCTTTTGTTGAATGTTGTTCACGTACTACAACTGGTTTTCTTGTATTCAGGAGTAAGAATGAGACCTGAAGTCACTCCTCTAATAAGACTAATGCTAGCAACATCTGCTGAGACGTTTTCAGCCAAACTGATGGGAGCCAAACTTGCTAACAATTGCCTGATGACTCATCACAACAAGGATCGGAACAAATGGAACAAAACAGAGGACACAGAAACACTGATTGCAGTCATAAATACAGAATGAATAAAGACATAAATATCAGGGTTAAGGGCCGCAAAGTGACTTTGTACATTTGTGTATTCACTAGAAAAAAAATCACTGGAAAGCTTCTAAGAAGAGCTCCCCAAGGACAACATGGCTTTTAGCGATGATGTTCAAATAATATCCAGTGATTGTATCAGTATCATATCTGGCTCATCTATGAGTGATTGCTGTAGTTGAAGAGGTCCACTTCTCTTGAGAACGAGGACTTTGCTTTCGCAGGAGAAAGTAAATGCCAAAAGATCAGCGAATCTGTACACTGTTTTCCCTTAGCTGAAATCATTAAACTGATTATTTTAATAAAAAATGAAATCCTTCATTCATGTAACAAGGCCATCCAGGCTAAATCTCTATTTGGAAGGAGCTAATAGCCTGTTGGTTCAACTCGTTTTGCCTCATAATTAAGGGTTTCATACAAAATAATGTTTGTTTCCTCATAACCGTAATAAATGGATTTAGCTGGTAATAGATTTCTGATAAACAAGCCCACAGGTTGATTATTTTGACAATGTATTGTCCACATTTGTGGCTGCTCATTGCCTAAATTAAATTTGTCATAATTACGTTCTTTTATTAAAGTAAACACTATTGCCGGCCATTCAGGATTGAATTGAGAGTCCCAATTAAATTCCAGTCAATTTCAAAGATTGACATTAAGTTATCGGTCATGATGCAGAGTTAAATTTAAGTTATAAGAAAAAAAATAAAGTGTATATAATATATTTAACTTTTCATAAATCTCCACAAACTGTACTAATAATCAGTGTTTCAGTGATTGCTACTACTAGTGCTTCTTCTTCTTCTTCTTCTTAATAACAATAATAGTAATAATGACCAACATAAATTATTATATTTACATTTTATAGTATAAAAATTAATATATTTAAAGTTTGATTCTATAAAGTTAGCTAAAAACCTTTTGCTTGACAATTTATGGTGCTGTTATAAGCAAAACAAAAATATATTTTGAATGCTCAGTTAATTGTTTTGATAGCATTGAACTACTGTATGTCAGCTGAGAATGTCTACTTATCAGGGAATAAATAGGCATAATTAATCAAAAGTAATGATGTCTGTCAGACTAATGAAGCTCCTTTATTGTGCATTTGAATCAGTGTTGGGCTTTTAGGAGCTTCGTACACCGTAACAATGGACAGAGTATCTCTATATGAGACAGCGGCCTGTCTCTCATGATATGATGGGCCCCTACGTTTATGTGACACGAGATACCATATTTCCTCCTGTCTGCTATGTCTGAACATCAATAGAGAGAAAGGGGATGGAACGAAGGAATATTGAATAGAGAGAGATGGGGAGAGATCGGAGAATGGAAACAGGGCGGAATCACCTTGAGTTTGAAATATTCGAGTTGAAATCTCCCCCGTCTGCCATGCTCGCTCATATATTTCTGCTGTTATTGGTGAAGGTGTAATAGATAGTGGAACTTGTTATCAAATATTAAAGATGTTATCTGGCCTGCCAGGACTGCCAAAAAGAATCTAGTTTCAGCCCGTCCGTACCTTTCCCTCTGTATATCGTCTTCTCTCTCTCTCACTCACTTCTGTCTCTCACAGGCTTCCAATTAAATTCAGATCACATCAGGAAATCTGCATCTGTGTATTTCTCTCTCCGCCACGTTGCACAACAAATCTGAAGCTATGGAACAATAATTGAACCTGACACATTCTTAAGAAAAGGCACGAGAGTGTAAATAATAAAAATTGATGGTGGGTAGAAGAAAGAAATGTAAGACATAAGAAGACATTAGGTCAGACCCATTAATAATAATAACGTAGATGAATAAAAGGCATTCCACCAGGATGAATTCATTGTTTGAGCAGTCAGGATAGAATGCATTTCATTTTGTGCTTTCGAGTCTCATTATTTTGATCTGGTCTTTTTTTTTGTCTGTTGACTGAAAACATGCCGAACCATGGAGTCTGTAATACCTGGAAAAAGTTTTTCCTCATGATGACTTTGTTCTAGAGCCAAACACAGATGTTTTTGAATGGCCTTGAGAGAAAGATTATTTTGTAGTTACAACATCTACCAGCAGAAGCTAATTGGACCAAACTAATCAGCCGAACCTGAACCCGTTGGTCAGGATTGAATGATTCTGAGGAGAGCGTGTCCTTGTTAGAGAGCCTGGTTTGTTTGTGTCTGTCCTCCTTGATTGCGGTCCTTCACATCTTCCTTCTCTCTCTCTCTCTCTCTCTCTCTCTCTCTCTCTCTCTCTCTCTCTCTGACTGAGCTCTCATTCCTCTTCTTGTCAACAGACATATTTTACTTTGTGTATTTTGACCTTTTTTTTAACTGGTGCATCTAGCTGATTTGGCTTGGCTTAAAATATGTTTTTTTCTGCTTTTTAAGTTTAGAATGTGGATTTTAGAATTAATATAAGCAATCTAACATAGCTACATAATTGGAATTAGTAGTTGGTTCAGACAGTCATGTGTCATTTATTGTTTGAAAAGTTTCAACTTTCTTTCACTTACAAAATATATTTAGATAAAATGAGGCACAATGTATTGTAATTCTGCTACTGGGAATGAAAATATTATAATATTTTAACCAGAATGATTGGTGGTTATTTAATAATAAGAATAACAACCACAACAACAACATCTATTATTATTATTATTTCATTCAGTTAAGAATTGTTGGTCATTCTTTAGGAATGGCATTTTTGGACACTGTAACATAAAAAAAAGTAAAATCTATTGATCTCTAGTGATAAGTTTATTACTGTACATTGATTGTTTTTATGTATCTTTCTGCCTTGTAAATGGGAAACTAGGGTTGTCAAATCGATTAATTATGATTTCTTAAATATATACAGATGTTAGGGTTAGGGTTAGGTTTATAGTACACACTCGTTATGCAATCACAAATGTTTATTTTGGTTGTGAATAATCATGATTATTTGATTTGACAGCCTATTGGAAAAGATACACACGCATACCTCTACTGTTTTGAACCAATAATCCATTGCTGTGATAATTCTTGCTTATAGAAGAAATATAGAGACGGTTGTGTTATTCACAGAGAAACATAAGATTCAACTCAGCCTTGCATTTCCATACCCAGAAAACCTCCTCACTCTTTTTTATGTCCATCATAAATCAGAGACATTTGCTCCAAGTGTATATATATTCTCCAGGGGGAGCTAGCCACTGATTAGAACAAATGTGATACGGCTAGAGGAGTTTAATAGTGTAAGAACGCCTCCGTAGAAATATGTGATTTTGTCTTTTGTTTCGGAGTGCTGATGGCATGTGAGCAGCGGCACACCCGTGCAGTGGTGGGGAGAAGTCGAAAAAACACATTTCTGAGTAATCTCCCCTTGCATCATCCTGCAGGTCTGGTGTCAGTTTATTGTGGTTATATGGCAGTCCTTTCCAACAGGAGATTAAAGTTGGGTTACCAAGCCTGAGCCAACACTGGCTGTATATCCTGCTGTCTGGAGTCGCTTTCCTTGTCTTTTCCCGCAAAGCACGTTGTGTTTTTTAGATCCCAATCAGAGACTTCACATCCATCTTCACGTTTGTCAGCGCCGATGGAGGTCAAGGCAGGGTTAGGAGGATGAATTCATGCTGTTCCTTGATGAAATAAGAGGCTTCTGACAGACTGGAATGTTCTTCTGACCAGGTGACGGTGAAATTGAATGTGGAACGAATGCCGGTAACATGACAGCTCTGAGATATTGCCATCAACTATGAGCGACGGCTGCAACACATACAAATCCCATTACAGCGATTGCAATGTTCCCTAGTAATTTTTGTGCAAAGGATTAATTAGATTTCTTCAACTTAAGGATTGTGCATAGAATTATGCATTTACAGTTATTCAGTTCATTCTTTTTTAAAAAGAAATTAATACTTTTATTCAGCAAGGACGCATTACATTGATCAATGGTGACATTAAAGATATTTATAATGGTACAAATGAAATCTATTTCAAGATTTCAAGCTGTTCCTTTGTAGTTTCCATTCATTAAAGAATCCTGAATATATCACAGCACAGCTGGTTTAACATTGACGATACTAAAAACTGGAGTAATGGCTTCTGAAAATTCAGCTTAGTCATCACAGGAATAAAAATTATTTTAAAATGTATTAAAATAGAAAATGGTTATTTTAAATTGTAATAATATTTCAAAATATTAATGTTTTTATTAAACCTTTTTTCATGTCTTCATCATTTACTTTTGCTTATTCTCATTTTCCTTTTGCATTGATTTTATTATTTTACCCTAGGGCACATCTTTCAGCCTTGAAATATGAAAATGCATCTAAATAAATACATAAAAAAATATAATATTAATTGTGAGAATACTAAACGTCATTTCTAAGTTAGTGTACTTGTTTACCAAAGGGACATTGTGTGGTCAGTTGTCAGTGAAGCGTTTAAAATGAAATATCAGACATGTGATGTGTAAAGAAAGCAGAAATGTCAAGCCAAATATCACAGATTTGCAGAATACTATTATTATGCATTGTTTTCCAATTAAGCTTTGTAACGTTTGGCAAAACGTGTGAAAGTAGTTTTTCGTTGTGTTTAGAATACAAACTGTGAAATTTGCCTCATCAAGACAAAACAGTCAGCCAGTTTATTCCTTTAAAAATTGCTGTTTCCATCAAGTACAATTCATCGTTTGAGATGACCTTAATGGGGAAAAAATGGCAGCAATAATACATGTCCACTGTTAGAAATTAAATAAATAATGTAAACAGTTGAAAACTTTTAAGAGAGTTTCTGAAGTTCAAGAAACACCCTTTTATGATTGAAAACACAATTCGGTCATAACTGTGATTTGCTTGGTTACTAGACAGTAAACAAAAAGAGTTTCTTTTTTTAAAGCAATAACTTCAAGCGTGGGCAGCCAAGCCAACCACTGTAGTGAAGAGCAAACATGGCCTCCACGCTCTCGATGTGTAATAATATCACTGTCATTCGCACAATATTGATTTGATTTCATTACACTGGTGCGACCGTCCTTTGCTCATAGCCTTTGGCGAGTGTGGAGACTCTCTCCAGGTCCCTAGGGACTCGTGCCCCTTACGCTCACATTATGAGCCGGTGCGTATCCGCGCGCACGTGTGTATGTGTGTGTGCAGCATGCCAAATGAGAGCCATGTGTCACAGTGCACGAAGGCCTTCTTATGAAGCCATTATTTCCTGTAGGCCTCAGGGGCCCTTAGTGAAGTTGGCATCTATTTTCTCTCTCTTTCTCATTCTCTTTACTTGCTGTGACATCCTTTTTCTCGTTTTCTGTTCTCTCAATGACTGTCAAAACGTTTTGCAAAAGGAAAACTCATGAAAAAGATGCAAAATGTCAAAACGATGAATGATGTGTTTTGCTTGCTTTCAGTGTGGTTGACAGTATCGTCCCTGTTTGCCTTGTTTTCTCTCATTCATTATTTCATTAATGTAAGCTTAATGAAGCACAATAAAAATGTCAGACAATAGTTAAAATCTAGAGCAGACAGCCCATTAAAACACTTTTTGTGAGTTTGATTAAAACTATTATTATGGTGTTTACTAAATACCACTTTGTACCACATCCGAACAGCCTTAAAACAAGATGCAAAATGGTTTACGATAATAAGGTTTGATTTTATTGGACTAATTGAACAAGACTTGACTTTATAAATTATATCTTGAATTAAGTGTATTTTCCCCATTAGCAAAGACCAGAATATTAATTAAGAAGATGGTTTTCTGCTCTGTAACATCATTGTAATTTCACTACTTCATGCAAATGTTAAAACCACTCTGATTTTAAAGGCCAAATAAATACATTTCTGCAGGTCATGTTCTCCTCTCTTTGTATTTTCAGATATTGCTGGAGGCGACTGTGGACCGCAAAGGCTACATTGCAGTTGATGACATACTCCTGTTGAACTACCCCTGTTGTAAGTAGCACACACCTGTCATTATAGTGTGGGAGTGTGTTTAAACAGCATGAGAATGTATAAATGCTGGGATCACATTAGCCTTTTCATGGATGTAATATTGTTGTCTGTTTATGCTATTTTGAACCAATATGCTAGAGTAAAACAAAAGAAAGGAATATGTTAAGCATTAACCACTATTACAAGTCTTAAGGTAAAAATAGCATTGCTAGCATTATTACTCTTAGAAGAGAAGGCAATCATAAATTACAGCAAGAGTAAATAGATGAAACTTTGTGTTTATGAAAGAGAGGCAAATATTTGGCCATTATTGCTATTAGTCCTGTCCAGTTTAGGCTTAAAATGTATTGCACAAATTTTACTCTAAAGCTGAAGGGGTATATTTACTCATTTTATCCACAGAAATCGATAAAAATGCATCAGTATAAGTACTGCTATCTGTGATACCCATTCATAATTCATAGTAAATATGTATGTAAAATATACTGCCTTAATGTTGCTTCCACGATAATTTAAAGATTCAATGTAAAAATATATTTATTTACTAATTTTAATTTTAGGTGTGATTACTCATGATTATTTACAGAAAAACATTGTTTTTAATCAATTGACAGCACTAATATATAATAAATTATATTAATTGTTCAATAAATGTATATTACCAGCATGCAGTCTTGATATTGGCATCAACCATTGTCAAAATCCAGATAGAAGTTTTTCTAACATGAAACTCCATCAAACTTCTTTCAGCAGTGACACATTGAGATTTACATTGCTCTCATATTGAGTACAATTTTCTGAAGTACATTTTTCTATGCAGGTCCAGTTCGGTACAGATTCTCTTGATGGTTCTGTAAGCCCACATAATTTGGTTATCAAAGACACTTTTGTACCCAAATTCACCTTTCATCCTTGTTTCAGTCTCTACACTGGCTTTTGGCTTTTAGCTCAGCAGGGTACAGCTACATTGTTACTTTGATGATGAAAAGATCTAGTTTCCATCTTGTGTGAAAAGTCTCAGGAACAAGTTTTTTTACGGAGTCCCGTCACACTTCATTCCAATTTTAAGTCTGCTTTATACAACATCTTTAGCGTGATTTTGTAACATGAATGATTCATCAGTGCAAAGTTCAAAAAAAGGCTGTCATTTGGATAATGTTTACCAATAGCCAAATAATTATTTACTCAACTAAATTAGACATGTAACAGATTAATAAGATCTTTTTAAGCAAGTCTCCATTTGTACTCCATTGAGGTATATCAGCTAGTTCAGTTATTTTTATGCTGGTGCTACATTCAACATTTACTATGCAATGCATGCATCAGTATGCTGCATATGTACTGCATTAGTTAACATGAACGTGGACCCTCCTGGCTGCAGGACATGGTAGTAAACAAACAGATCAGAGTAGGGAGGAGTTGTTGTGAGGGAGTGTGTGATGTTCGGCCCTCTAGTGCCTTGGAGACGCTGAGTGTACGGAGCTGGGATGTCTTTTACTGCCGAGGGGGAGAGTAGAAATCCTTTAAACATCCCTAATCCAGCAGAGCTAGACATTTGATTTTATACGCTGACTGTAGACTGGAAGTTTATGTTGTAATGGTTAGTAGTGAAGACTGGTGTTTATTAAATTATTTTTTATGTACTGTGTGATTTACAGAAATGGTAGAATTGGATGTCATGCGATTTGTATTTTGTTTTCATTTTTGGTGATTTGTGTCAGATAGAGATTTTAAGGGATGAAACCTTTGTACCATTTCTTTTTCACCAACCACCTATAGTTTAGTTTAAAAAAGGTTGTAATGTGCTGTTAAGTGTTTGTCATTCTTTTCAGTTTTTTAGGCTTATATATAATTATAGTAATGTTTTTTAAATCATCAAGGGTGCATTAATCTGATCAAAAGTGACAATAAGGTCATTTATGTTATAAAAGATTTCTGTTTGCAATAAATGTTGTTCTATAGAACTTGAATTATAAAAGAATCCTTGAAAAATCATGGTGACACCTCTTTTGCAACATGTTTAGCTATCACAGATATTATACTTAGCTTTTTTGGCATCTGATCGCAAATGTAGCCAAACTAGGTCCTGGCAGATCACTAGGTCCGGTCCTCACAGATTAAGAAAAAAAAAAAGCGCATAAGAATCGATTGTAACGGTCTGGTGTGAACACAAGCGCACAACGAAGTAATAGAGTTCCAAAAGAGTACTTTAAATACTAGGAACGCAGTCAGGGAGAAACAGAAACAGGTGTAAAACTAATTAATCAAAAACCTTGGCAACAAACTAGGCAGGATTACGGAAACACAGAAAACTAAACCAATACAGATCATACATGTGACATTGATAGGCGGAATCGAAATTTTAATTTGACAACAAGTATCCGATTCCTGACCTTAAGTATCCAATTCTGGAATCAGAATCGATTTTCGATTCCCAATCCTAAAAATAAACCTGCGAGAAGTTGAGGATTTGGGAAAAGAAACCATAAATATTATTCAAGTCGTGGAAATTCGTGACCAACCGGCAAAACAGAACACAAAGGGTTTAAGTGTTTAAATGTATCGAAGCATGGTCACGATGTAACATTTGCCTGCTAACCCATTAGGCCTATTTCTCTTATAAACAAAGCTTTGTACCTTACTTGTGTCATAATACTCACATATAAAAAATGTTTCATGTGAGCAACAGTGTGTTTTGCCACCACACCGCAGGGTGAAGCGATTCACTGACCACGCAGCACAGCAGCATAAACAACATGCAAACATGCAAGAGTTATGCCAGTCAACAACTTAATCTCAGTCAGTTCACTGTGCAGAAAGTGAAAGTAAAAACGGAATGACGGAGTGATGAAACTTGAAAAGCAGCTAGTAAATACATCTTTGTACATTTCCTATTGATCTTGGCTTCATTTTATCAAATGATGATAAATGTTAGACAAGAGTGCTGTTAGTAGTCTTTTAAAGTGCATTGCATTTTTTAAGAGTTGATTCAGGTGTTTAGATTTCAGTAGTATAAGGATGTTATGCAGTCCCAGTAAAGTACACCAGATCGCAGTATACTGCTGAATCTCCCAAACCAAACACCCAGAATCAACCTGTAAATCCATAAATTGCAAATTTGTCAAGCATATTGTGATTGAATCCATGTTTGTGTCTATTTGCACAATTTCTTTAGTGATTTAGGTGCTAGAACAATGCAGACTGTGTATGTAAATAAATGACACACAGTGGATGCAATTCATTCTTAGTGAATTTCCCCTTATCTGAATGGCTTTTATTAAAACAAGCTGCCTCATACGATAACAGCATGTCTGTATGTTTATTTAAGAGCTGCAAGCCTTTTTTAAGGCTAATTCAAAAGGCTCCGACAGCACAATTATCGGCTGTAATTGTTACCGATGTGCTGAAATGCATTTTAGTGACCAGCCGATAGGGTTAGGTGACATGCCGCAGAGATGCGGCCTTCACTCAAAATTAACAATCCTTTTCACAACCTCTGAGGGACATCTTAACGCTTTTAAGGCTTCATAAAACTGTAGTGATATTTATACATATTTAAACAGAGAAAATTGACAAAGTACTATTAGATGGTAATAAAGTGCAATTCCAAACAAGCAAGTCAACAGATGCTGTGGTCATGAAAGCTCATCTCTGCTGAGTCTCCCTAACACCCTCTTCCTTCGCCCCCCTCCCCACTTCCTGCAGGCGGCAGATGGCATCATCTAAGCCCCACTGTGCACATTAAATAATTAAAACTCTCATCAGGACCTGGACACACATTGTCGAGAGTGGCATTGCGCCAGACTGCGGAAATCACCATTTGGCAAGACAAGTCAAAAAGGAAAGGAAGGCAAAAAGAGTAGAAAGAGTGGGAAAGAGAGAAGATTTTTCTATGATTTAAAAGAGGGTGTGGGTTCTTTACTTTTTTATTCTCCACACAGTTATGTTTTTTTTTTTCTTTTTTTTTTCAGTTATCTTTAGTTTGGTGGTAACTGCAGTATGCAGTATTTAAAGGCTTTAGGATGCAAACATAATATTTTAAACCTGTTTTGCTGCAGCACATAGCAGATTTTCAGTCCCTTTTCACACACACACACACACACACATATATATTTGCCTTTTGATTCATGTTGGCTCATAAAAACATGAACTGAGCATCACACAGTGACATTTCCACCGAACATGTTGCCACCTGTGGACTACCATTTAGCCTGGGCCTCCGCCTGGTTTTACACAGAAGAGGTGCGTCTCAATCAGCTCCCTTGTTCAGTATTAAGGGCACTGATCAGGGATTCGGCCATTTTAAGAGCTGTCTCAATCCTGAAATTCTTTCAGTGCACTGGAACATTCACTCCCTGAAAAATCCCACAATGCACCGTGAAAACTAGGGAGCATCGGTGCTCACTATGCTCCCTTACCGGAAATAACGTCACATTTCTGAAGCGCTAAACATAAACCACACGAGCCAACTCGATAAATATAATGACACACGAATGATTTTTTCTTTATATATATTTCAACATAAACACACATTGCTAAGACAGGGATTGAACACATCTAATTAACATTTAAAATTAATATTCGGCTGAAATGTTGTAAGAACATATAACAGAATGATGTGTTTAAAATAAATAACATAAAAATTAGATTGGTCCTGTCTGTTGTTTATTAATTCATGGAGTGATGTTCTACTATGTTGTCCATTGAACGTTGTATGTAATCATGTCTCTGGAATTCGAGTGATCACTGTCCCAACGTGCAGTGAGTCAGAGAACTTACCAGTGACCCAATTCATGTACATGATCTACTGATTCATGAGCTCGGGAGCTAGGGAGCTGATTGAGATGCACCCTAGATAAATAATACAAGCTCAGGGTGGATGTACAAAACAGCATTCTCTATTATATCAAACCTCATAACCTGTTTATCTGCTTTGATTGACAGATTTCAGTTGTGTGCAGTGTGGGTAGGCAGTTAACGATGATTTTATATACATCCTGCACAAGCAGGAAGCTGTTGCCAGAGAGGAGGGAAGCCCTGTGGTTACAGAAGGCAAAATGATATAGAACTCCAACACAGGGCTGCAAATCTGAGCAAGACAGCCTTGCTATGAAACCTACTGAAAGATTATTATGCTTCTTTTATCCAATCATTACTGCATCATATGGAAATTAGCCAAAATGTAAACAAATGTACATTGGAGATTCTTATGGAATGACACAGACAAAAGATTTAATGGAAACTAAAGTCTATCATTAAAGGAGTAGGCTAGTTTACCCCAAAATGAAAGTTTGCTAAAAAAAAATAATAATACGTTTGCTGTTTAAAACATCACAAAAATCCACATGACTCCAGTCCATCAATTAATGTTGTGAAATAAACATATTTGTAATAAACAAATTCATGAAGACATTTTGACATTTTTGTGGATTTAGATGTGAGAAGACAAATGAATTGGACATTTTCACTGGAGGAAGTGTGAATTATGAATTGGTAGTTTAAAAGCCTTAATGATGGATTTGTTTATTACAAATGCACAGGTTTTCACTTCATAAGACTTAAATTGATAGACTGGAGGGGTGTGGATTATTATGAGGTGTTTTCAGCTGTTTGGACTATCATTCTGACGGCACCCATTCACTGCTGAAGATCCATTGGTGAGCAAGTGATGTAAAATGCAAAATTTCTCTAAATCTGTTCAGATGAAGAAACAAACTCATCTAATCATCATTAACAGATGAAAGATAGATTACAACTACGGTATGTGGATATCCAAATTATATCGAAGCCGTATCCAACTTTTTTTACAAGTTTGCATTTTAATCTTTGATCAAATATTCATGCAGTTGTTATGTCGGAGCATTGGAAGTGAGTTTGTCTCTTATCACCACGCACATAGAAACAGTTCAGTAGTTCAAAATATAAAATTATACATAAATCTTACACTGTTTAAGTAACAATCAGACTGTCAGATGTGTAAGGCTGGCTGCAGTTCCCTTAGGAACTCTTTCCTATCTGAGACTAAACAGTGTTAACTACCACATGAAGCTATTCATGTTGCCTGAGGGCATTTTTACATCTGACACCCATTCAATGAACTGGTGTAAAGAAAGTACGAAATCTAAAAAGTTTCATTTACGCATTCCGCAACAAGAGCTAGTGTGAGCCAGATAGAATACAGCCACAGTATTTATCTGTTTACCTTTTTTGCTTCTTGCTCATGTCAACCTTCCTGTAGACTTTCAGAACTTGAATGAGTGGTGTCTCCTCCACCACCTTCAGGCTCTGAAATTGGTTTCTTTATACAGAGTGTTTTGCAATATATGTGCAGACTATGTATGTAATATCTCGACAGTGCTATGTCTCTTCATTGGGGTGTTTTTGTGCACATTGCATTGCATCTTGCAGCAATCCTGCACCTGTATTTTCTTGTGGGGATCAATAAAGTATTCCTTTATTTTTATCTATGCTATTTATCTACTTCTTTTTATCCGGTCTAATGCCAAATTCTATTTATTCAGTTACAAGAAATATCTTCAAAGGAATAGATATGACTTTTAAATTCAAAAGGTCATATTGCAGTTTAGTTGAACTGAGACCTTACAAAAATCGATTACGTTTAAAGGACCAAGAACCACGTGTGCTGGAGGAAGATCATCTAGACCTTATTTCATAGGATTCAAGTGTCTCACATGCAGGCAAGAAAACATTCCATATGTGGAACAATTTCACAACGATTAACTAGCCAATCAAACTGGAACAAATCAACATTTCTGGCCACTAAGAGATCGCCTCCCCTCGTTTGAAGTCCGTGTGAAACAACATTCGCAATGCATTTTACTTCAGAAATATGATATGTTTGAGTATTCAAATAGAAAAATGTAGGGCGGGAATTGATTGTATCATAAAAAGTGCCAGAATGGAACCAGTTGGTTCAGACGTGGAGTTGAAGAAAAATCTTTTCCATGTTCATATAAGAAATATGTATTTAGAAAGGCCAGTGTTGACTTTTAAGCATTTTTAAATGTTTCTGAAAGAAGTATATCATTAACACCAAGGATGCATTTATTTGATAAAAAATACAAAAATAAAAACTTTAATATTGTGAAATATTATTACAATTTAAAACAGCTGTTTTACATACATTTTAAAACATAATTAATTCCTATAATAGCAAAGGTATATTTTCATCAGTCATTACTACAGTATTATAAATGTCTTTACTGTCACTTTTTATTAATTGCTGAATAAAAGTATTAATTTCTTTAAAAAATCTTTCTGATCCCAAACTTCTGAATGGTTTTGTATGGTAATAAATGGTTCTTTGCTTCCTCTTCTTTGTATGTATATATATATATTATTATTATTCTGAACCCCTTATGTTTTTATGTTCAGATAAAGCCCCTCATTTTTCCCGTTTGGGGGATGTGGAGGTCAACGCTGGACAAAACGCCACTTTCCAGTGTGTGGCAGCTGGACGTCCTAATGAAGCAGAGAAGTTTCTGTTGGAGGTGAGTATACAGTAGATTTTTTGTGTTTAGTGCGAATAATCAGGTTTTGTCAAATTCAATAATAATCAGCCAAAGGCTAAAGTTGTGACTTGCTGCTAGTCAGCAAAATTATAGCACCAAACTGACTCAAAGCACCTGAATGTTAATGTTTAAAAAGTACATTTTAGGAACACTTTTTTCAGATTGATTTGGTCTTAAAACTTCTTTTGTCCCTCAGATGAGATCAGAAAGGCCATGTTTATGAAATCAGAATTCCTTTTCTTTGTCATTTAGTTTTTATCCAAAGTTTCACCAAAAACTTTTCAGAAAATGAGTTACTGTCAATCTTCAAAGCAAAGCCATGTAGAGCTACACCGCTTCACTGTTCATTATATAAAAGAATTGTTCTGGGAGCATTTTTAGGCTGTAACAATATGTTTGGAAGGAACATTTCCCACTGTCTTCGGAGAGCTGAAGTTTCTGGCATCAAAGGTGGAATTAAATCATATGAGTGATTATGTCACATCAAGGTCAAGGACAGATGCCCGTGGTTGCAAGCTGTCACAGCAACACAAGATTCTGCAATAATCAATGTCCTCAAACCCTCTGAAGTGCTCATTCCTCCACTAAACACAGCAGGAGATATATGACTCTACAGCTTCACTTCAAAAAAACAATATTACTGTAACTTGATTAAATACATTTTAGTGCATTTTACTTTTTTTCTAATTACATTATTGTCATTTTTTATCAAGTGTGTCAGCTAATACTAGACAAACGCATGGGTCAAATGCATCAGTAATGCGTGGCACGCTTAGTCCAAAACAGATTGTCCACAGCTCTCCTATGTTTATCCTACATGTTTGTGTTCACTGAATGTGATTGCTAGGTTGAATAAAGACGAGTGGCTCTCAAAGCCAGATGATTGTACGTTTTGCTTTGTTTTATGCGAACCTCAAATTTGCAGCCATTGCCCACACATTTACCCCTGCATTCAGGTCTGGTTTGTGTGGTCTTGAACCACAATGAAAGTCTAAACACTTTAGCAGCCCCATAATAAACAAACACACATAGTTGTGTAGCAGCCGCAGACATCCTTCTTGAAGTGCTTTAGTATGCGTTAGTATGAGTGCACTCTCGGTGCTCATTTTGTGTCCTTGGTATTCAGAGAGGGGAAAGAGGGAATGCGTTGACATCTTGGATGGGTGCTATTCACACCACTGTCTCGCTTAAATTACCTGAGCCGCAGTGAAAGCTTGCTGTTATCAAGTGTGGTTTTGTGTGAAAGACGTGTCTGGTGCCTCACAAAGCTCCACGTAGCAATTCCTGATACTCTGTGACAAGCGAGACTTTCAAGACTTATTCATTTTTGGCCCTTATTCAGATGAATCATACTTTGG
Source organism: Cyprinus carpio (assembly GCF_018340385.1). Lineage (NCBI taxonomy): Eukaryota > Metazoa > Chordata > Actinopteri > Cypriniformes > Cyprinidae > Cyprinus > Cyprinus carpio. Next base: position 19,999,661 of record NC_056612.1, on the reverse strand, counting down.
TGTCCAACATTTATGGCTCTTTCAAAATAAACCGAAGCTATTCACTGTTATTTATCTGAATGAAATTGTGTCATTGCACTTAAAGTAGTAAATTAAATGTTTATTTAGTCCAATTTTAAATGCAAATATTGTGATTTATAGCAAACCCATGAGAAGTTGTTGCTGCTCTTTTCCATACAATAAAAGTGAATAGTGAACAGTTATTTTAGTGTTATTTATATACGATTGTAGTATTTATTCATATTTTAAAGTACATTTTATTTTTTATTATATATTTAGTTTTTGGTTCTGTTTTCTGCTTTAACTTATTTGTATTTCAGTTTTAGTAATACTGGTATTCAACCTTATTTTATTTTTAGTTTAGTTTAGTTTAGTTTAGTTTAGTTTAGTTTAGTTTAGTTTTGTTTTGTTTTGTTTTGTTTTGTTTTGTTTTGTTTTTTTGTTTTGTTTTGTTTTTTGTTTTGTGTTTTGTTTTGTTAACAAGACTGCTGTCAAGCTCTGTACTGGTATTCAACCTTATTTTATTTTTAGTTTAGTTTTGTTTTGTTTTGTTTTGTTTTGTTAACAAGACTGCTGTCAAGCTCCAAAAATTATTATGAAAAAATCCATGCCATCATGTATCTTCTTTGCTGCTTCTCATATCTCATTCATGCAATTTTAAATATATGCTTATTTATATTTTGCATATTGTAATCAGTTATGGGGCATACACAAACTTATGATGTTTTCACTAATGATTGTCCAAGAACAACTACTTAAATATAGGTCTGTTTCTTACATGCACCTACAAGAAGAAGTTAGGTTACTTGCGTAACTTAACTTAATATTATTATAATAACCAGTCATACTTTTATGTGGGTTTTTTTTGTGCTTTTTGCAGCTTGACAGCCTGTCACTTATGATATATATGTGTACATAAATCGCATAATTGATAACTTCATCATCAAGAAGTAATATAATTGGGCAAATGCAATTTAGTGTTGTTTTGGCTGAGCATTTGTATCCTGAGCTTAATGACAAATGGCTCTATCCCTCCAGAAGTTCTGTTGTCGCTACGACTAGCCTCCAGAAAAAGTGCATTGCTCATTCAGTGTTTATGTAAGTACTTGGCAGCATGTGCTTGGTGACTAGGCTGTAGCATTTTCTTGTTTTTCTTATTTTCTAGCGGCACAATGGTGAAATGTCTTCAGGTGGTTCTGTCAAGCACTTGGGCCGCAACCGCTTCTCAGTGTCCTTTCAACTGGAGGACATCCAGAAGCCAGAGCAGGACCTCTATCGCTGCGTCACGCAGTCCTCCAGAGGCTCCGGCGTCTCCAACTTTGCTGAACTCATTGTCAAAGGTGAAGAGCTTGTTTTCTTTCCTCCTTTTGTCCTTTCAGTCTTCGTTTTACTGCCCATAATGTGCACATCAGAAGATAATGAGATTCTGGCTAAATCCATGTCATTGTATCCTTTTTTCATTATAGCCTTGCATTCTCACACCTTAAGCTCTTTTGTCCTGAAATTGCCAGTTTAGTAAGAAGGATGTACAGAATGTGTGGACTGTTGTAGCAGCAGACTTTTTTTGGCAGTTGGTATTTAGGAAAGCTTATAGGGATAGTACACCCAAAAAAGATAATTCTGACTTTTTATACTTAAACTTGCTCTAATTAATTACAAACCACTGTGCTATAATTTATGTTTGTTCAGTACATAAATTATTTTTTTTTTTGTCCTTTTTTGAACCAAATTAAACCTCCCACTTGTCATTTCAACCATATAAGTTGACACCTGCCCATCAGCCTGGAGTGGCAGCTTTCTGTGTCCACCTGTAAACCCAGGTCAGATTGATATCCCCTAAGCAAAAGGAGAAGTCAGGGGTGGAATAAGGATAGGGATGGATGGAGCCACGTGGGTTATTCAACATCCGTCCTCAAGGCATACTGAGAGAGGTTATGAGACAGCACCATGCTAATCCTGTTGATAGATGTAGCATTACGGATTACGGAGAGTTTAGAAATACAGCTTTACTGTATTCCACAATGTGACCAAGAAGCACAGCATTATAAACCTTCAGGCTGTTTTCTTTAAATGCAGTCATAACAAACCAGAAATGAAAAATCACAGGTAATACCCTCAGAGATCCTGAAAGAGAAACTTCTATCTATTCAATTATTTGTACTCCCTCACACTTTTTATTATTTAACCCTGAAGCCCCTACAGCAAGGCTAAGCACTTACTTTCTTCACACCCAAATCACAGAATAAAATAGTGGAGTCTTTTCAAGTTCATCTTGATTCAGATGTGGTCCAAAAGTAGGTTTGCTTTGTTTTTGTTTTTTGAACCAGTTGTGAGTGAACATAGAAGTTGGGCATTATCCCTTCTGTTTTGTTTTATTTAAAGGGGACATGAACTGAGAAACCAAAATTCCCTTGTTCTTTTGACATAAAAACATCCTGTAAGTTTCAGAACTCAAAACATTCGTTAGTCTAAAAACAGCTAATATTGAAGGCAGTCTGCCAAAAAGATAGCTTTTGGAATGTTCTACTCTATGATGTAATAGTGTGAATAAGCACTGCCTCCACAGAAGAAGATGGAAATTAGTCTTTTTAGCTCCACCCACTGATTCACACATGTAGTTTTAAGAGAGAGACGAATGTGCAGGTCTACGCACAAACTAAACTATAAAGATGGTTTTGAAGACAACAAGATGTTGTGCAGTGCCAAGTTGAAGAAAAACAGTATTTGCATTACCTTCCTTCTGTTTCCAACATTAGAAAAGAGTGAATGTACTTTATTTTTAATAAACAATCCGCCACGCCTATTCAAACGGAGCTTTCCGATGAGGGGGTCAAAAACAGGACAGAAAATATCCTGTTACTTCAAAATTATGTTTTTTGATGTAAAAATCTTGATAACATTATAAGTGGACCTCAGAGTATAGAGAACAGTACAAAATAAAAACTGAGGCAGTTCATGACCCCTTTAAGTGGTTTAGTTTCATTAGTTTTATTAGTTTTTTTTTTTTTTTTTTGGTTTGGTTTGGTTTTTGCAATCCAAATTTTTCTCTGCTAAGAGAAAACGCCCTTGTTATATAGGTGGCAATACTTTTCCCAACAGATAACCTTCTAATTTGCATGGTTTTCGTGCTAAAGCAATTGGATAAGAGCACCCGCTAAATGCCTTAAATGTAACTATATTCAGGGGTAAAATTGTTAATGTTCTCTAGATCTTGTCATCAAATTCAAAACTCATTTGACATGCAGTGTTTCTAGGGGACTGACTAATCAAATGTTCAGGAAAGTGCTCGATACAAAGCACTTGCTCTTGTAGCACTTGTCACACTGACTCATTACAACTTCATCATTATATTTTTACCAAAGCCGTAGGCATAATCCACTTGGGAACATCGTAATATGAAGCACAACTTATAATGAGACTCGTTTGCATTTGTGTCTCTATGTTAGAGAGCTTTAAAGCCATTTCAGACTATAGCTGCATTCCCTCTGCAGCATGTTATTGGCATTGCTTTCTGATGGCTTTTACTTCGACAGGAGGTCCTATTTAAAATGCATTACTGCACCTCAGTTAAACACGGCAGATTGGCCCCACCAGACGAGTCCATAAAGCTATAGGCCCACATGCTAGCACGGCAGCATTGACGCAATCTCATTACGTTCACCTTAGTTTTCCCTTCCCTTTGCTCTGATCTTCTCCTTGTCTTTTCCAAACTGCCCTCCCACGCTTGCCCCCACTAACGAGAGGCTAATCATTCCTTTAATTAGCTTGATCAACTCATTTCACAACTCACTGTTCCTCAATGGGCCCATAGATTACACAGCAACAGGCCTAATGCAGAGGAGCCAGAGGGCTAATGAGAATTGTTCTGTCAGTCAGTAAGGTTCAGATCTGTTTTTCACACTAACACTGAACTCTACTCTTGCGAAAGAAGCTTTCTCGGGGTGAAATTAATCATCTGCCCTAACCAATGCTGGATAGAGGGAGAATCGCAGAGATGGCCCGTTTTTATGTCTCTTCGCATATGAAAGCGGCATCTAAGTTGACTTTATATTATTCTCTGAGCCTTTCTCTGACAGACAAGATGAGCTTTATTATTCTCTGCCATCTCATATATCTCCCTGGAGAGGCTTTCTCTGTCCCTAGCTGGATATTTGCCATCTGCAGCTGGCCCTGAGAGAGAAAGTTTGCAGACACAGCAGACCCGAAGATAAGTCATGGGAAAAGTCAGCGAAGATATCTTCTCATTCGTTGGACCCTCACTTCCATCCTTCCAAATCGATTTCTTTCGCTAATTGTTTGATAACTCAAGACCCTTCGAAGTTCTAGACATTAGTCAGGGTTTAAATGTATATCTAAAATCTTTTATACCTTGCAAAACAAATGTGAGATTGTGGCTACCGCGTAGTAGCCCGCTGAGTTCCTCAGGGGCCCAGATATGAAAAGCTCATGATAAATATCATGACTTTGTTTCTGAGGTTCTTCCACAGTCTACGGACTTGCACATCTGTTGCTTTACTTATAGCTCTCCCTCGAGGACTTGAAAGAACCAGCTATTAGAGATTTAATGTGCATGGCCAGATTGGTATTCTAACCCTTGGAACTTGTGTTTTTGAGTTATACAGTTTGAACTGCAAATGTTCTTTCACCTCATGTCAGTAGTGTCTGTTCAAGATTAGCTTAAAAAACTGTGTAAAAAAGAGATCGGACAGATTCAGGTTAGAGTACATTAAAGGTTTTCACATATTTCTCCTGGGGGCTGCTTGAAAAGGGCTACAGTATTAACATGTTTTCGAATAGATTTTTACCATCATCTCCTCTCTGTCTCCGTCACAGTTCCTCCATCTCCCATTGCTCCACCCCAGCTGTTGAGAGCGGGCTCCACATATTTGATCATTCAACTAAACACAAACTCCATTCTGGGCGATGGCCCCATCATCCGTCGGGAAATCGAATATCGGGCCAGCCAGGCACCTTGGTCGGAGATCCTTGGAGTTAACATGGTTACCTATAAGCTCTGGCACCTGGATCCAGATACAGAGTACCATATCAGTGTGCTGCTCACCCGGCCGGGCGAGGGTGGGACGGGGCCACCAGGACCACCCCTCATCAGCAGAACCAAATGTGCAGGTGAGTGACCAGAGAATGTCACATGCATATATATATATATACTGTATACAGTATATATAAATGGATTTTAGAATGTCAATTAATACATATTTTACACAGTATTTATTCAAAACAACTCTATACATACCCTGTACCATAAACATTAAAATGAATTATCATATTCTAAACCAAGATTGCAAAAATGTGTGACATCAGCGATAAAAGAAAAAAAAACACCATTAATGAACAGCATGTGAATTTGGTCAACTGTTTAATGCTGGTTCATAAAATATATCTATTTCTGAAAAAGTGGATGATTAATTGGAACTTAAATTTTCTGAACCGAAACTGTGGGCATCTCTCCTGCGGCGCCTTCTTGTGCCTGTCAAAACAAACAGCGAGGGGGCTGTAATGCATGGTTCTACCTGCAAATGAGAGTCTCCACCACATCCAGCTGTTTCAGTCCTGGAAAGGGTGTGATTAGGAAGATTGATCCTGCTTTTATCTGAGTGAAAACAAGAGTGAAAATGCAGGTTGAGGATTGGACCCAGACCTGGTCAACATAGTAATGGTCACCACTTTACATCACATCCTCTTCCAAACACACATGCTATCACACAAATTACTGTCTGCCTTTTCAAATGACACATCACAGTCATTCCCAGCTTGTTCCTTATACCAGACACCTACCATTCATCAGCAAGCAAGACGAGAAGAGTGAAAAAGGGAGTGCGGAAAAGCATGACAACACTGGCAGGGAGAAAAAGACATCAGCAGATAAGACGAGAGAGTCGGAGCGAGAAAGATTCGTCTGTGAGTCACTTCGAGACACGTTTTTGTCTTAAACAGCTTTTGTCTCTAAAAGAAAGGCGGAGAAAATGAGGAGCAGACGTTCACGCTAAATATTTCCTACTGTTTCCATTTCCACTTCCACATTAAGTCTAGATTGAAATTCTTCTTTAAATGGAGTATTTGCATCATATTCCCAGTGGTGCCTCGCTGCACATGAATATTGGGGCTGTTTAAGCTGCTGTCATATTTGCTGAACTGTTGAAGATGTAATTTTGACTCAATAGAAGCACATCAGTGGGATTGGAAGCAAAATTAGGTTTTCCATACTCCGCTCGTGCTCAAATCTCCTGTGTATTCTTCTGCCGTCAACTGAATAGAAGTCGTAGATATTATTGAGTCTTGGAGGAGTGTACTAGTGGGAACGCCATGTTGTGTCAGAGGCTATCAAGTTTTGATTTGTTTGACATCGCTTGCTCACACGCATACGCTGGTGCGTTCACTGTGATGACTTATTAATCACGGTTGAAAGGGGGTTAGGGTTTACAGTCATGTGATTTGATATTCAGATTATCCTCCGGAGGGCTCCGTCACAAAAAAATATTAGGCTTAGCCACCTCTCCAGGACAAGATGTTTGTTTTCTAACATCGTCTTCAATAGTTTTTTTTTATTCAAAATGTAATGTTTTACTGAATTTGATGGATTTATGGTTCTTTACTAAATGCATTAGCTTCGGCTATCAAGGGAGGGACATTCTATTCTTCAGAGGTCTGGTTATGGAGCTTTCAAGTGTGCTTCACTTAAAGGGATAGTCCATCCATAAATGGACATTCTGTCATCATTTACTCACCCTCATGTCGTTCCATACCTGAATTACTTGTTTTTCTTCTGTGGAACAGAAAAGATATTTATTTTATTACATTTTCTCCCTGATTCTTTTGTTTTCTTTTTGGATAGAGAAGTGTCAGCTCATCTGTCTTCATCCAGCAGGTGAATCCACCTCCTCCATTACAAAGGTGACTGTAATCATCTTCCCTGGCTCTATATGAGCCTCACAAAATGTCCTCCATCCGGGGATGCCATTACCTCCTGTACGCAGACCTGATGCTGACAATCTTCCCTGTTGAGATCCCTTGTTAGTTTATTTGTTTGTGTAGTTAGGGTCACCTTATATGGTTTCTCTCTCTTAGCAGCTTATTTTTATTTTGTGTTCCACTGCAAGAACGTTAGATACTTCCAGGACCTTGGGTGACTTCTCTGCCAAAAAACTGGAAGAAAGTGAAATGAATGATGAGATGACTAGGTTGTTTCTGGCTGCAGCTGAAGATTGGATCCTGGTGCGAGGCTGTAGGTAGTGACCTACATAAAAATGATGAAAGCAGGCACAGTCCTGTGGGCACAGTCAGGGAACCGGTGGACATTTCGCCGAGCACTGCCAGGTGTGCTTGATGAGGCGTTGTTGTGATTAGGAGCAGGATGTGATGTAAAGGAATGTTCCTCAGAGGAGAGGGAGATTAGAAAGGGGAAAAAGGTGGAACAATGGGACAAACATTGTACTTCTGCCACAGACTGGTTCACAGATGGACCTCCACCTGCTGCTGGGTCTATTCAGGTGTTCATTGGAGTGAGTTACAATCTGGATTGTAATCACTTAAAGGTACAGTGCACCAAAAAAAAAATTTTTACTCACCCTTGTGACATTTCAAGTTTTTAAGACTTTTTCTTCTGCCAAACACAAAAGACAGTTTTATTTTATTGATTGACTGAAACTTAATGAGTCTTTTATTGTATGGCCAAAAAGAGTTACTACATTTTTCAAAACACCGTCTTTTGTGTTCTGCAGAAGAAAGCCAAAAATGCATATTTTGTCATCATTTACTCGTCCTTGTGAGATTCCAAACATGTTTGACTTTCTTTCTTGCATGAAATAAGGTTGTGTTCAACAGCATACTGCTGTTTTCCCCATGCAATGAAAGTTGATTGTGATGAGTGCTGAAAAATTCCCAAAATGGACAAAAGCACAATAAAAGCATTTTATGCAGTATATGTTTTCTGAATGGAGCTTTGTGTGAGAAACCAGCCAAAAGACTGAGCACCGAGTTTGAAATCTGTGATGGTTGAGTAGGGTAAAAATGTCAGTAAATAATTATTTAAATTTCAGTCTGTTCTTCACACAAAACTATTGTATGACTTCAGAAAACCTTGAATATCCTGCCCGAGTCAGGAATCCTTATATGACATTTTTATGGTGCTTTATGGTTCCTTCTGGAGCTTGACAACCATTGGTCACTATACCTGTATATAGTATATTTCAAAAGTTTGGTGAAAATTTTAAATTGATCAAAAAGGACAGTTAAGACATTTATAATGTTAAAAATTATTATTTCAAATAAATGCTGTTCTATTTAACTTTCTATACATCAAAGTATCCTGAAAAAAAAGTGTCATGGTTTCATCAAAAATGTGCAGCTCAATTTTTTGCAACATGGATAGTAATTAGAATTGTTTTTTTGAGCACCAAATCAACATATTAAAATGATTTCTGAAGGATCATGTGACAATAAAGACTGAAAGAATGGTGCCTGTAGCCAGCATGCCATTACAGGAATAAATTAGACTCCAAAACATATTAAAATAGAACAGTTATTTAAATTATTATAATATTTCATAATATTGTATGACTGCGCAAGTGATGCAAATCATTTCTGTGTGAACTATCCCTTTAATAAATGTCTTTAATGAAAATAACATATAGCAGCTTATTCGTTCATGATTTTTATTCCCATAATTTAACATCGAATACGAATGCTCTTATGTACATTTGATTAAACCCACTCCCATCCATCTCATTATAAATGATTTTACCCCAAATATCACAGAATCATGTTTCTCATTCTTTTTCATTCTTTTTACAAGCCAACGAACCGAACTTCACGCCCATTAGTTCACTGTATAACCTTAGTTCTCTCAGGACTACCTCATGTATCAACATTATCTAGAGTAATAGGAAAGAAACTGGCCTTGTTTGGACTTCCAGCTGCCCGTGAGGAATTGACATGCTGCCCCAGGCCCCTGGCTGCTCCCTCTGGGTTCGGTCCCATCAGGACAAGAGCCAAGGAGTGGGTGCTCGAAGCGCTGCTCTTGGCATCCAGACAAAGCCTTCGAACTAGGTTAAGGGAAGTAGGGTGACACAAAAGGCCCTTTTGAGCTACTCAAAGAGCGCAGTGTAGACTCTTGGATTGTTTTAAAGACGACACAAGCCAACAGCATCCCATTAGTTTGCTTTTAACCAACAATCAATAGTTCCATTAAGACGATCATCACTCTATTTTGGTCGCATTTCCTGTGGAGGCAAATGGGACCTTTTGACATTCAATGTGTATTTTAGGAAACGAACATCGCTCATTCGTGTCATTTTCAGGTCCACTAAGTGCTTCTGTTGATAAGAAATCCAATCACGCTGGAAGTTAATCTAAATGTAAATCTACAAATGAAACGAAATGTAAATCTAAATATAAACCTTAAGGAAATGTGTAGAGAGATGTGGCGAAAGCTCTCTGATGTGTGAGATATTTCAGGATTAACGGAGCTTAATGTTACGAGTGCATTTCTGCAGGAGAAGTGCTGAATTAGTATTCTGCGATCCATACACGTTCTCTTTAGAGGACTTCAAGACGAAATGCTTTTCCTCTAATTCACTGTCCTCATGCTCTTGGTGCATTAGCTTCCTCACCTTACCTTTAGTAGTAATCCTAATTCTTAAGAGCATGTCTACTGAGAATTGTTTCGAGAGGAACAATAAAGACCTTGAGCCATGACCTCATACTTTTCACAGGAAGTGCGCACCTCATATCCCCTTTGTTATACCTTCCCACTTGGGTCCATTAGTCATCAGGTCCCATTAAAAGAACAAAGAAATACAATACATTATGTGAAGATATATTTGACCAAAATGCATTGATTGTCTTAATAATGGACCATGACAAATGTGCTCATTGATAGTGAGGCTGGATGTCCTTGGTTCACCCTCCCTCGCTGTGAGAAACACTAAGGTTGCTGTGTGCCCTACAGACAGTAACTTCCTCTGTCTCTTTATATCACATACGCCAAAGGTGGTCGCTGAACTTTCTGCCCCCGGTAAATAAGAAAGTACGAACACAGATGTGAGTTATGCCAAAAATAGTTGGCCTAACGCAACGACCTTGCACTAACTGTAACTGGCAGAGCAGAGTGTCCTTGAACAGGGCTCGTGGCCCCTGGACGAGGTGCAGGCAGATACACTCGATATGCTTAGCGACACGGAGGTGGCAAATGGCGGGAGAGAGAGTACAACCTGCAGCCTGTGGAATTAATTAACGTAATTTGGCATGAGTTGTGTCCTCATTAGCAGGTGGTCCATCGACCTTTTTGACCGTGGTGGCGCCTCCTACCTGTAGTTGGTGGGGTAGGCGAGAATTCTTGTGACCTGGTGATGTTTCCGTGCAGATTCCCTGCATTTTTGCCTTATGTTAACAAAATGTTTCACCGTTTTCTATTCCAATAGAGCCCATGCGGGCGCTGCGTGGTCTTCGAGCCTTGGAGATCCAGTCCCGGCAGCTGACCTTGCAGTGGGAGACGCCGGCCTTCAACCTGACCCGCTGCCACACATACTCAGTCTCTTTGTGTTACCGCTACACAACCGCAGGGGGCGGCGGTGGGCACAACACCACAGTGAGAGAATGCCTGGCTGTTGAGCACAACATTTCACGCTTCACCCTCAGAGATCTGCCTCCTTTTCACACCATCCAAATACGCCTGGCACTTGCCAACACCGAGGGCAAGAAGGAAGGGAAGGAGGTCATGTTTCAAACTGAGGAGGACAGTGAGTAGCAGACCTTTCAATGAATATTAATCTGTATATGTCTTTTGTTGTATTTCTATTACTGTGGTGCCTGGGTTTCTAGAGTGGGGAAGTGCAGATGTCTCATCATGAATGACAAATTGTGTAACAAAATGTGACCCTTTTCACATTTCAGGGTTTCTCAGCATTGGAAGTCGTCATAGTTGGGTCAACTTAGAGAGCAGCGAATGGGAGAGTACCACAAATATATATTTTTGCGTTCCCATTTGCTCAAATAGTAAAAGAAAAACTCCACAATATGTTTTCACGACTTTCCGAAAAAAGGAAAAAAATTGAGACAGACTGACAACGGCAGTCAGAAGATAGAATGATGTCAAATTTACCATCCCTCCCATAGACCCTGCATTAGAAACACCCTTGCATTAGCGTTAATTCGTTTTTTTGTAATTTGATGCAAGGTGATAATATTAATAATGTCATTAATGTACATACATATTTAATAAAAATCTAAATATAAAAAACTTTTGAGGATTTACGATGCTGATGACTGTTGAAATGCGTTATCACAGTCTTGTGAAAAGGGTTCATGATTGACCAGGTTCAGAAGTAATTTTTTTTTTTACAGTATTTAGAAATGGAAATAGGCCAAATTTCACAAGTCCTGTCCATTTAAGAGCTTACTTATTCCTCATTTAGAGAAATGAGGCTTCAAAACGAGTAAGTGATTCAAAAGATAGTGATTGAAAGCCTGTTTTCCAGTAAATAAACAAACATTTACCAGAAAGAAAGAATTGAGAGATTGAAGGATGGATGATAAAAAAACCAATGGATTATTGAATGAAAAAAGAAAGATGGATGGATGGATGGAAGGAAAAAGAAAGAAAGGGAAAGAGGTGTGAACACATAAAGAAAGAGTTGACAAAGTTGTTAAGTTGTTCCTATAGGGTTGAAGTATTTACTTCTGGAGTCTTCTGAATAAAAATGTTTCTCTTTGATCTATTCCACATCGCAATCATAAAGACACAGACGTTCCCAAATGGATTTGAAATTAATTTTTAATTATTCTCTCCAGGGAGCCGGGCATGAGGTGGTCAGGGAAGATTTTTATGCCCGTTTCTGTGCTCTGTCCAGCTGGCTTGGGCTGTAAAAATTCTGGCTAAAGGAAAAAATAATTTTCTGGGAAAAAATTTGAAACACTACCGTTTCACCCAGACAGGAAGTATGATGAAATAAGAGAGAAAAAGAGAGGGAGGAAAGGGAGTGCTCAATTATCAACACTCCTCTGAAGCTTCAATCAGCAATTCTCTTTTTTCATGGCCTGTCACAAGAAAAAGTGATGGAGTCAGCGATTTTGACTCAATCTGAGTGTGTTATTTTCGCTACCGGCTATCTCTGCCTCACAAACTATCACCCCGCGCACACACGCTGTGCACATACCCGACAGCTAACGAGGATGGCTCAGTGACAGAGCACAAATGGCTGTAAAAACATCTGCTGATGTGTTACTGCTGCAGTGTGTAAGAGCTCAGAGCATCATCTGTCTCTCTAGAACCATTTCCACTTCCTCCTCATTCTTTCTGCCAGCGTTTATGTCTGTTAATGAACCCGTGTTAATATTAATCAGCCTAAAAAAAGCTGTGTCATCAGCTGCAAGTGTTGCCCTTTCTTTCTGTCGCACAGGCATTGTATTTCCTGCTGAGAAGTCCAGCTTCAACCAGCATGAATTTCAGTGTTATTCTGCTGTTTATTTGCTAACGTAACTGATGAAGCTAATTAAGCAGCATGGCCTTTCTGGTGAATTCGGTTAAGTTAAAAAAGTTTTTAAGAAAACTCATCCTTCTTTCTTCTATGAATTTGAAAACATGTAGGGCTGTCAAGCTCCAAAAGGACAAAACTCAAAAGCGATTGATTTCATGTTCTTTCAATTATTCTGAAGCCATATGATATATATATATATATATATATATATATATATATATATATATATATATATATATATATATATTTATTTATTTATTTATTTATTTTTTTTTTTTTTTTTATTTATTTATTTTTGTATTTTTATGAGTAGCTCTCAAATTTCATTCAAGAATGCTGTGTAAGGAGGTCAAAGGCCATCGGTTCTCAATAGTTTTGTAACCTATCGCAATACAGCAACATTTGAAGATGCTAATTATATTTCAGAGCTACAGTAGAGGGCTAAGGATTCTGTAAATAAAGAATGAAATAACACAAAGCTAACAGGGAACAAATCATGAGACATTACCATTTTTATGAAAGTATTTTGATTAATTTTGCGTGTTTTTTCCCCTTAATTATTTTTGTTATTTACTTGCAGTTATAGTGTTAATTAATATTTAAATTTGCTTTTATATTTTCAGTTTCATTTTAATTTTACTTTAAATTTTAGTCATTTTAGTATTTTTCCCCCATTTTTACTCGTTTTTGTTGTTTAATATTTTTATGTAGCTTTAATTTATTTTTAGTTCATTTTTAGTTTTACTAGCTCATCTTAAACTTATTTTATTTCAGTCAGTTGCTAAAGCAACAGTTCTAATTTTAAATAAGTTTATTTTAAACACATCAATACACTATTGTTTTTAACGGGATTCCCAGACCGCCACATTCCATCAAATCTGGAGAGCAGATTACTTTAGCTCTTTGATTCCATATCACATATTCAAGTGACCAGTACTGAATCACTTATATTAGTTATAATGGATGAGTCTGTGTTCATAACATAAAAGGCCTAATTAAGACGTTCATAGTGACAACAGCTGTAATGAGGATATTATAGTTGACCTTTGGGGGACTTTAGAAGATTAACCCTCTCACTTTGAGTAAATGCTAGTGAAATTACTAGTCTGACAGTGTAGGATCTTTCCGTTTCTTCTTTCATAACCAGTGGCTTCTCTGGTTTCCCACAGTTCCCGGAGGCATTGCTCCCGAGTCTCTTACCTTCACTCCGCTGGAAGATATGATCTTCCTGAAGTGGGAGGAGCCGGTGGAACCCAACGGTCTCATCACACAGTATGAGGTATGTGCTTTCCTGCTCTTTACCGCACTCATATCCATTTCTCTCAAGCTGTCTGAATCTGCAGAGATTGGCTCTGACGAGTCAGCGTTTTTACCAGGTGAAATATCGATGATCCACAATCCTTGAAAGACAAAACTTCCCACTGTGGGTTAAAATTGGACTGCCAGTTTAAATTATTTATGAATGTGCTGCTAACATACGATCTCCCGCATGCGTGTGCACACAGACCTGACTGACAGTATGCTGTATTAGAAAGACCTTGGAATGCGAGTGTTTACCACCCCTGTATAATTTGGAGTTTCAGTTTAGTGGGCCGGAAGTGCTGAGTTGTTGTTGTTGTTGTTCTTTCTCAACTCAAGTCAGTGACAGGCAGAAAGTAGGCATGAAGTCATGATTTGGACCTGGAACTCTGCGTACTGCCAGAGACACAAGAGCCACCAAGGCCAACCCTCCCCTCTAATTGGTCCCTACTGCACCAGCCATCTGTTAATAAATGACGGAATGATGTCTCTATCTAAGTTCTATATGCTGTCTCCTACACATTTTGCCATTTTAGAATTTTGCTTTATTTGAATAGTTGCCACGATGTCATCATAGAACAGCCGTATTCATGAACCGGGACAATTATCCTAGAGCTACCTGGGATTAATTGCTTTGCTGGAGGACACAGTGATAATTGCTCATGGCTCAGTTCTCAAAGGGACTGAATCAGCAATCGCCTAGTCCTGAGCCTTAACCAATACACCACAATATTTTATGAATGTGGCTGCTGTAGAAGCTTCTGGAACAGTTTTGAGATGATGACAAGAAGTCATTACTGAGGTAGTGTCACATACAACCCATGAAAGAATAATTTATTTAGCCCCAATTGTGTAAATAAAATCTAAATTTGATATATAAAACCTTTTTGTCATAGATTTTTAATTGATTTTTAATTATTTGGAAAAATAATCATTAACTTTCTATCTATCTATCTATCTATCTATCTATCTATCTATCTATCTATCTATCTATCTATCTATCTATCTATAAAATCTAAATTTGATTATATAAAACCTTTTTGTCATTGATTTTTAATTATTAGGAAAAAAATAGTGTAATTTCACTATCTATCTATCTATCTATCTATCTATCTATCTATCTATCTATCTATCTATCTATCTGTCTGTCTGTCTGTCTGTCTGTCTGTCTGTCTGTCTGTCTGTCTGTCTGTCTGTCTGTCTGTCTGTCTGTCCTGTCCTGTCCTGTCCTGTCCTGTCCTGTCCTTCCTGTCTGTCATCCTGTCCTGTCCTGTCCTTCCTGTCTGTCTGTCCTGTCTTGTCTTGTCTTGCCTGTCTGTCATCCTGTCCTGTCCTTCCTGTCTGTCTTTCCTTTCTTGTCTTGTCTTGGCTGTCTATCTGTCCTGTCCTGTCTGTCTGTCTGTCTGTCTGTCGTCCTGTCCTGTCCGTCCTGTCCTTCCTATCGATCCTTTTCTATCGATCTATCTATCTGTCTGTCCTGTCCTGTCCTGTCCTGTCCTGTCCTGTCCTGTCCTTCCTGTCTGTCCTGTCCTTCCTGTCTGTCATCCTGTCCTTCCTGTCTGTCTGTCCTGTCCTGTCTTGTCTTGTCTTGCCTGTCTGTCATCCTGTCCTGTCCTTCCTGTCTGTTGTCCTGTCCTGTCCTTCCTGTCTTGTCTTGTCTTGTCTTGTCTTGTCTTGTCTTGCCTGTCTGTCTGTCCTGTCCTGTCCTTCCTGTCTGTCATCCTGTCCTGTCCTTCCTTCCTGTCTGTTTGTCCTGTCTTATCTTATCTTGTCTTGCCTGTCTGTCTGTCCTGTCCTGTCCTGTCTGTCTGTCGTCCTGTCCTGTCCTTCCTGTCTGTCCTGTCCTGTCCTGTCTGTCTGTCTGTCATTCTGTCATTTGTTCTGTCTACTGTTCTATCTGTCGTTCTGTTTATCTATCATTCTGTCAATCTATTTGTTGGTCTATCTGTTTTCTATATAGCTGTTGATACAAAATCTTAAAAAATACAAAAGTGCTGCTTTGTCCCACTATCACGTGCAGGTGTGGTAATGGGTCATAGAACTACAACATGAGTTTTTAAAGTCATAATTTAATTATAATTTAGCGTTTGCATGACTTTGAGTTTTTCAAAAAAAAAAAAATTGTTTACAAATTGCTCTGTTGCACTACTTAAAAAAAAAAAATAAAAAAAATAAAAAAGAATATTTTATTATTTTTGTTATTTACTTCTGGGATTTAAGAATCATTTTTACAGTGTGGTTTTGTTTACCAAAAAAAATCTATATCACTGTATAATTGTACTCTTGAGATTAGTAGATCAAAACTGCTGCAAATTGAAAGCTTATGACTTTGTCCAAAAAAGAAGGATAGGGAACAGTCTAATAAAAGCCTTTAAACTGTTTCTTCATTCTTCCGTTCAGCGCACACAGATTCGGCCTGCTCAATGGAAAGGTGGTGGGCCTCCCAAAGCCAGCATCTGTCTCTCTGTTCCTCTGTTCCAGAACATTCTCACACCCTTTCTCTCTCTGGTCACACTGCTTGCCTCAGTGTCACCTTTCTCCTCGCGCATGATTCAGGCTCTCAGTCAGTCACTAGAAAGTTGTGAGAACGGTGCTTCTGTCACGCTCCAAAACACTCATCTCACCTCAGGAGGAAAAGTCGCTTTTGTTTGTGGATCCATCATTTGGCTCAGCTATGGCCCGAAACGAGATCGACATATTTTTTGAATGCCACCACTGTCCATCAGTCGCCTCCCCCGTTACCATTTGCACTTACTGAGTTATCTCTCCTTGATAACACGCGTTTCTTTTTCTCCCCGGGCCATAGCTACCAAAGTCGCCTCAAGGATGTTTTCTAAAGGGGATTTAAAGGCTTGACCTATAAAGTGGAGGCAAGGACTGATTTTCAGGCTCAAGCAGCCTGATCTTCTCAGACATACAGAAAGATGAATAGAGAAAGAATAAGAGAGAGGCATAGTCTGGAGAATTCACTCACGTTTCTCTCAGATTAGCACATTGTCCACTTTTCTCTGAGCACCGCCAACAAAAGACTCACAGGGCACTGCGTTCCCCCTCAATCCTTCCCCATCACTATCCTCCATGCCCTATATCTTAAAAGAGGCCGGTTACAGGTGCTGCAAATGTCTCCTAAGTCCCAGAAGCACAGTGCAGTTAACATTCTAATACTAGGCCACTAATGTTCTAATGATCTGCATGTTAGTGATCCAAAAGTTTGTCAGGCTTGTCATCTATCTATCTATCTATCCATCCATCCATCCATCCATCCATCCATCCATCATTCTATCTATGGTTCTATCATCATTTGTTTGAGTTACAATTCCTTAAATTCAAATTGTAACCATGCACCCAGTTTGTTACCCCATTCAATTCAAACTTTGCAAATGTTTTAAATTATATTTTGTTAACAATTAGTGGGTTGATATTGATTCAAAACTAAAGCAAATCAGATCATATGTTGCTTAATGTTACATGAGGCCAGAAGTCTAAGAAAAGTCCCCAGAATTGTTTTACTGAGGAAAAGAATCAAGACTACATGGTGACCCAGAATCTTTTGACTTTCGTACAAATATAATGAATATCATACAAATATTCTGTAAACAAGATGATGTCGAGTAGCTTAGGTTTCCAATGAAAATCGTTTCAAAGCCAAAGCTTCAAGGTTTGTGTGATGACAGGCAACACGGACGGGAGCAGAGATTGTGAGTGCTGTCATATGATACCATCACGATATTCTTTGCTGTAAAGATGATAGTCTAACATGCCCACTAGCTTCCCGTCGGTATTTATGAGTAGGCTACCAGTTATTGTTTATACAATAAATGTTTGATTTCATATATGAATCATTTTCAACCCACTCTGAATAGGGATGTCAAAGTTAGTAAACTTTTGTAAAGCATTGTTTGATCTGAGCTACCACACACTGAGTCATTGCATGTTTGCTTCCAAAACAACAGTGATTTAATGAAAATATGATTAATTTAAATGGTTTTAATTTGTGCAATTACAGATCAGCTACCAGAGCATTGAATCATCAGACCCCGGGATCAATGTTCCAGGCCCGAGGCGCACCGTATCCAAACTGAGGAACGAGACTTACCATATGTTCTCCAACCTGCATCCTGGCACCACCTACCTGATCTCTGTGCGGGCGCGCACCGCCAAAGGCTTCGGCCAAACAGCACTCACTGAGATCACCACCAACATCTCTGGTAAGGAGTGTGTAAGGTTGTTTTAGGGTGAGTGTGTGTGTTAAACAGAGCACTTCCACTACAAATTTGTCCTGTCCGAATGGAGTGAGTGTGTTTACTTATTTGATTGACTCTTATCCAATTAAATGTACTGTAGTTATGCAAATAATGAATACTTCTATTTTTATCTAAAAAAAAAAACAAGACTGTAGTGAATAATTAGCTATC
Organism: Cyprinus carpio; assembly: GCF_018340385.1. NCBI lineage: Eukaryota > Metazoa > Chordata > Actinopteri > Cypriniformes > Cyprinidae > Cyprinus > Cyprinus carpio. The sequence continues at coordinate 19,981,453 of NC_056612.1, read as the reverse complement.
GAAAGGCAGTGACACAGTTATTTTTGCATCTGACGTAATTGAATATGCATATTGTAGGAGTTTCCTTTTCAGACACAAATTTACAACTAGAGAGCAGGGCCTAAAGTTAACTCTCGCCATTGCCAAATGCAACTAAAAATCAGCATTAAGGAGCAGTGATGGGAAGGTTACTTTGTAAATGTAATAAGTTACCTTATTTACCATGGTGGTAGCTCTTAGACAGTTTTTAGTCTAAAGCTGTGAATTGATGTAATTGGCAGACGTGGTGCGCTGCAAATTCAAACGAGAAGCAAACAAAATCATCAGAATAGCATCACTTTACTAAATGGCCTTTAAATGGCAGGAGGCATTGTGCACATCAAAAATCTGGAAAGCAACAGATTAATAATATCATGCATATCCTAGCTTTCTACAGAAAATATTCAGATGTAACCCCCTTTGTAATCATTAACATTTTAAAAGTAACTGCAATTTAATTAATTACACATTTTGCTCAGATACTGTAATAGATTACAGTTACATTTATTTTGTAATTAAATTACGGAATCCCGGTACATGTACACTGCCAGTCAAAAGTTTTTGAACAGTAAGATTTTTAAGTCCCTTCTGCTCACCAAGCCTTATTTGATCCAAAGAACAGCAAAATCAATACTATTTTAAAATATTTTACTTTTTAAAATAACTGTTTTCTATTTGAATATATTTTAAAATTTAAATTAATCCTGTGATTTTAAAGCTGAATTTTTAGCGTCATTACTCCAGTCACATGATCCATCAGAAATCATTCTAATATTCTGATTTGCTGCTCAAAAAAAAAAAATTTTATTCATTTATTATTATTATTATTATTATTATTATTTTATTATGTATATGTTTTCAGGTTTCTTTGATTAATAGAAAGTTTAGAAGAGCAGCATTTATTTGGAATAGAAGTCTTTTGTAACATTATAAATGAAATCACTTTTGATCAATTTAAAGCATCCTTGCTAAATAAAAAGTATTAATCGCTATAATTTCAACCCCCTCAACACTTTGTGAAGTGATTTTACTTTCCTAGGCTATGGTTAAAAAAACAACTTTAAATGTGCATACTGTATCTGTATCACAGGTATGCACATTAGTACAAACTGAATAAAAACTAGTTAATTTGATCACTTATGTTCTCCTCTCCTTGTCTGATGGGTCGACACTGACCTTTACATCTGTTCATCTGCTGTGAACAAGCAATAAATAACTTCAGACTCAGAACAGGTGCTGTAATTTCATGGAAGGAGTTTTTATAAGAAAAACTGTGAAAACGCAGAAGTTGCTTTTGTATTGCATTAAAGGACTAGAACTCGTACTTCTGCAGTGATGCGAAATGTACTTGAATGTGTGTGAGTGTTTCCGTGCACCTTCAGATGTACCAGGTGAGATCTATAAACTGTTGATTGAAATGCCTCAGATCATTCGGGAGATGTCTGAGGTACAGAAATGCATGTTGGCGGTTCAATAGTCAGGAACAAAGTGAAACAAAAACTGATTTCACAGAAAAGGAAAAATGCGAAACTACAGAGTTTCCGGTTCATCATCCAGTGCTTCAGGTGCGCTATTGATCTCTGAAGCATGTGTGTGTGAGTAAGCCCATATCACCACATAAGAGCCATTATGTATTCCCGAATGGATCTGAGGAAGTGATAGTGAAACTGAATCACAGCAGATGCTCAGAACCCAACAGGCCCTTCAAGAACATTACACGTTTCCCCTCGCCTCAAAGAGAACTGACATCACTGTCATCCTCACCATTCGAAAACCAGCCTGCCTTACAAAACAGCACCATATGCTGCTGTCAACCAGATGCAGCTGATGCTAAATCAGGATTCCTCAGCACTGGACTGATGCGAAGCGATGTGCGTTAAAGCCAGCGTTTTCTCCGATGGCAACGATGGAGAACTTCTGTTTTTTGATGGCAGCAATGTGACGGAAACACAAAATCCAATAAGAGGATTTAGGGTGGTGGTAGGCAAGGCCCATTAATCTGCAAATATGTGGTTGAGATTATTGGCTTTGGCCTGATAACCCTGTCTACTTGGCCGATTAACAGTCGGGGAAGTTTCACCTTGTATCAGCTTAAAATCTACCAAAAGCATTGTTAATGGATAAAAACGTTGATACATTTTCAGTTTTAAGTGAAATTTTAATGTTTGTTTTTTTCTTTAGAGATTTTAATAATGAAATGTATTTATTTAGGTAATAATAATAATTGTTTTTAATTAATGTAATGTCCACATTTCAGACACCAAATTTAGGATTCAAAATCAAATTTAATATGCATATTTAGTTGCATAATATGATCATCGGGCTTTACACAAATTGTGGTGTTCATGCAGTTTGAGGAACTACTTTCAGTATTTAAAAAAAAAAATTGTAATGCTGAAAATATAATTTGTAATGGAAATATACGTCACTGTAAATTATCTGCATTATTAGTATATTTCTGGTTGAAGGATTTTTAATAAGTAATAGTATAGAAATCAAACAGGAACTGAGCACAGAGAGAGAGAGATGCTTTGCACGCTTATTTCTGTGCATTTCACTATGTACACCAAACCTCAGAGAAAGTTGTTGCAGCATTTGGAGTTGTTACAGTATATTGATGGAGGCTGTTAGAGTAGATGTACATATATGACCTGTTGTATACTTGCTTGTCTCTGCATACTGTAAAGAAACAAGCCTGCAGGTCCTTTTATATCTCTCTCTAGACCAGCATTCTATTTTGTTTGTGTTTTTATTTTCTCTGCAAGCACTCAAAGCCATCCAAGGCCTCACTTTTACTGAAGTCCACTCAAGTAGCTGTAGTTTAGCCAAAACCCGCTTTTAATACCATAATCATTGATTTTTGGCAGATTGTTTGCCTATGCTCGTCAGCTCTAATTGACTGCTGATATTAAGGAAAGCGTTATTGCTCAACACGACTATCTCGGGGGAAGGATGCAGTCCAGACTCAGATCCTTCTAAATGAGTTTCCCCTCTGTTTGTCCCACGTGCACAGCTTTTAATTACACACTGAGTTCAAGACACACAGAGGGACAAGTTTGGAGAAGAAAGCAGAGTTCACATGAAGTGTTGGTTGTTGTCATGAATTAAGGCGGTCTTACTTCAGACAACAATGTAGGCGTTGTTCGTGAGGTTCTTCTAATTAAAATGTTTAGCTGGTTATATTGGCTTTTAAAAATTAGTGTAAACTTCACTTTGCCTCACTTTGAAATGACAAAGTTAATGTACACAGTGGATTTGAATCCCCAATGGTTTCTTTTTAATTGCTGAGCTCTCGTTCACTTTCTTTTTTGCCCATCACTGGTGATGTTTAAGAGAAGTTTACTTTTGATAGTGAGTGGGTTTATAAAGTTTTAGGAAGATATTTTATATCTTTTTTTTCTCTCACTTTCTGTCTCTTTTTAGCACCTACATTCGATTATGGAGACATGCCGTCCCCCCTGAGTGAGACAGAAAGCACCATCACAGTCCTGCTGCGTCCAGCACAAGGCCGAGGAGCTCCGGTCAGGTGAGAGTGGCAGTATTTTCTTTAAAGGGATATTCCAGATTGAATACAAGTTGCCACTAAAAATTATTTCCAATTAATTTTTTTTTTTTTTTTTTCTCATGCTTAAAACATCTTAACACACATATTAGTTAGGCTATACTATTGTGTATTCACCAGGGTTATTAAAAACTTTTGTTATTTGAAATAAAATCAAATTTAAACAAACCTAGGGCCAGATTTACTTACAGCTTGCACCAGCACAAACCGTCTTTTGGCATTAAAATAGTACAGTCAGGACTTACTAAAGACACGTAGTGAAGAATTACGTTTGCTCTTGTCAAATTGCTGGTATTTGCGCCATAATCGTCCAAAAAAGCATGTCTCAAAGCAGGCTGTAATTTGCACTGCTCTTGGTAGATTGCGCTGGTAATTATGGAAATGATCTGTGTTGTTTAATGTGTGCATTTTCAGTAAATAACACACATAATTTTCCACTCCCATCAGCGCTTGTATGGAATTGCGCTCTAACCCTAATTTGCCCTGTTTAGTAATTCTGGCCCTTACACTTTTTTTAAAAAACAAAAAAATATAAACTAAAGTTTAAATTAATTAAAGTTATATGTAGACATTAAAAAAAAAAAAAAAAACTGGTAAAAAAGAAAAAAAAAATACAGCAAAGCTAATAAAACTTGAACTAAAATTAAAATGAAAACAGAGATATAAAAAATATTATTCAAAATATTAAGTAAAACAGATTTTTTTTCTTAAAAGACACACATCTGAAAAAAAAAAAAAAAAAAAAAATTAATATATATATAATATATATATATATATATATATATATATATATATATATATATATATATATATATATATATATATATATATATATTATATTTTTATGTTAATCAAGTGCTGTCAATTGGGTTTAACTTGTTTCAAACCTGGAATATTCCTTATACGTTGTTATTTTTATTTTTATTATTACTATTATATTTATATAAAATACATTACTGTGTGTATGTATACACAGCACATATCAAGTGATTGTGGAGGAGGAAGCTGGTAGGAAGGTGAAGAGAGAACTGGGCGTTCAGGACTGCTTCCCCATTCCAACATCTCACGGTGAGGCTCAGGCCCATGGAGCTCCACACTACTATACAGCCGAACTTCCCCCGAGCAGCCTGCCCCAGGCTACACCCTTTACTGTGGGGGACAACCACACCTACAATGGCTACTGGAACAGCCCTCTGGACCCCAGGAAGAACTACCTCATCTTCTTCCAGGCCATGAGCAACTTTAGAGGCGTAAGTGTCAGAAACTAGCACTGTTACTCATCATATACGCTCCCAGTATATACTGAAGTATACTTCAATTGTTACATGTACACTAGGGAATGTGTACATTTCGTCATTAGCACAGTACGCACATACAGTATGTATGCAGCCTGTTTTTTCTAACCACACATACTGTACAATACACAATATTTTTTTCATGGAAATTCAGATGATCTTACACACGGATCTGAAACCTTATTTATACATGCTCCTATAGATTGTTTGTAGCCTGCACTGCAGGATAAAGTGCAAAACCAAGGAACTTGAATAAATAGTGAGGAGCACCTGCAGCTAGTAAATCTGCAATTAGTTGGATGTACAAAAACATTAAGTCATTGCTCGTCCTTACGGGATGTTGTTTTTCTCCTTTTCTCCTACTTTTCAAACCCATAAGATAGTGTGTGTCACAGTCTCAACTATGAAATTAATAGAGTATCAGCACACACCAAGCTTTGGGTGTCCAGGCCTTATTCAAATGGGAAAAACAGCCCCTGTGCTCCCCGTCTATGCCTAGATAAGAGGATAAACAACAAGGAATACCGTCTCGCTGGCATAAACCATTTCACAGGGATAATTGGGCACAGGTGCAGCTGATCAAAAATAGATCAGCTGGCAGTTTATATTGTTAGAAATGGCTGGGTCTGGGAGACAGAATGAGCTCGACAGCGCAAGCAAGACAGAGCCTGGAAAACAGCCGGGGAAATGGGAATCTCTCGCTGTTCAAAAATTGATCAGGAAGGGTGCCAAATAAGTTTCTAAATAGGAAAAAAGCATTTGTCAGAAGCAAAATATAGACCTTGGTTGATAAAGCATTTGATTAAATCAGATTGGTAATTTACCATTGGTCAAAAATATAGTTTTATTGTGCCTACCAGCAGTCTGTAAAGGCCCATGACCCACTCAGAGATGAGGATGCCAGGTTGTCCAGGTTCATTGAACTGCATTTTATCTAGCAATTCTGACTTTTTTCCCTCAGAATTGTAAAGTATAAAATTGCGATAATAAATTCAGAATTGCAAGATGTAAACTTGCAGTTCTTAGAAATGAAATCAGAATTGCAAGATAGAAATAATTCTGACATTTTTATACATTTATATATTTAGACATTTTTATTATTGATATAAACTCACAATTGTGAGTTATGAAGTCTAAATTGTGATATATAAAGTCGTAATTGCGGGATATAAACTCGCAATTGTGACTTTTTCTCGCAATTGGAAGTGTACATCTCACAATTCAGAGTTGTGAGATATAAACTCGAAATTGCGAGTTATAAAGTATGATTCTAAGGGGGAAAACTATTTTCTCCGAATTAGGTGTTCATATCTATATAACTTGCAATTGCATGTTATAAAGTCAGAATTGTGAGCTTGTATCTCTCAATTCTGACTTTCTCAGAATTGTGACTTTATATCTTATAAACTTGCAATTTTGATTTTTTCCCCCTCATAATTGATAGTTTTTTTCTTGCAATTATGAGTTTATATCATGCAATTCTGGGAAAAAAGTTCAGAAACGGTCTTTCTTAGTATGGAATGTTGATTGATGTGAAAAAAGTAAAGCATTTTAGCATAATGGTTACAACTTGACACAATATGGAAAGAAATGAAGGGGTATGAATACTTTTGCATGGCTCTGTACTCCTGCATGCAGAACAGCGTTGGTAAAAATATTTTAAAACTATATCTTTTCAAGAAAAAGAAAAAAACTAGATAACTACATTGAATCTTTTAAATGTATAAACATCCAATGATATAAACAAAAACAATTCTATTTTAAAAAGTATGTTTCCACTAAATACAGCTAATAAAAATAGCTCCTTTTAGTTAGTCTTCCCCAACACTGCTGCGTCACTGATGAGTACAGAATTTTTCAACTTCATGCAAACCAACCTTCATCTTGAGCATGACAGGAAACTTCTGACTTTTGCCTTATGGTTTCATGGTTATTAGTTAGTTGCCGTTCTCAATTATGCACTTTTAAACATCTGAGTGTTTCAGGCTTGTGGGAATGAAAAGAGTTTTTTAATGGTCCATTTAAATTTGACACCAGCTAGCAAACCTCATGCTCAAAAAGATGTGGGTGACATTTCGAAGAAGGTTATCTCATTGGCTCAGCACCTGGAGGAAAGGATGAGCCAGCTTGGCTCATTCCACTCTTCTGAACAGCAATTCAGAGGCACAAAACTTGGACGGACTTTACCTACGCTTTTACACAGTTGGGTTTTTGGCAGCCTTTGAGTGAAATGCCTCTGTTGACCTATACTACAGACACAAACTCCCTCCCTGCCGATCCCCTCAGGGCTTCTCTTGCATTACAGACTGAAATGCACCTGTCAGCCAAGCCATTGTGACTCCACCTTCCCCTCGGTTTCTCTCTACTTGAAACCATACGTCTTTGAAACCGATCGCAGAGCTCAGTCTCCTTTGGGCTCTGCTGATTTACTTGACCGACCTTTAGCTAAATATTCATTTTTATTCAGCTCTATTTTATGCTGCAATAACTGCCGTAAAGACTGACAGTCTAAGCTAAAGAGAACATAGCTCAAGAGACTTAGCTAGCATTTAGCACTCCCCTGTTACAGATTTGAACAGTTCTGTTTTTTTCCTCCTGACTGCATATAAACAATGCTAATATACTTTGCTTTGTCTCTTGGCCAGCTTTATTGCTGTAAGTGGTTTTCAAAGCTTTTGGCAGCAGCACAAGAAAAAAAGTCCTCTGCCGCATCTTTGGCCATTATTCTGACAATTAGCCATTAGAGAGCTGTGAATGCTGTCAGGGCTTTGTGTAATTGCTTTCAGTTATAAATACATATAAAACATCTTTGATTCTCAGCTGTTTACAAAGAGCTGTTTTTATTCCTTTCTCTTCTCTGCTTTGTTTACTTTTTTGTCCTCCGCTTCCTTAACAGTCCTTAGAGGCAAAACAAAAAGATTGTAGCTGTCAGACACTCTCTTTCACTCATATACAGAAAAACTTTGCAGTTTTTTTTTTCTATGCCACTGAAACCTATAGGACTGACCAGACACTTTCAAACAGACTTTTCTCTCTAATTGGCATCTCTGTTTTATCAAGATAGAAGGCAAGAACTGGTATTTCTTAGTAAAATATGTTGAGCTGAAATGACCCCCCTAAAGAATTTAAATAAATCAAAAAGAATATATATGTGTGTGTGTGTGTGTGTGTGTGTGTGTGTGTGTGTGTGTGTGTGTGTGTGTGTGTGTGTGTGTGTGTGTATGTGTGTATGTGTGTATGTGTGTGTGTGTGTAACACAAATGAAAATCTGTTTACTAATAATTTATTGATATTTGAAAATCATTAATTTGTAATACATATATGCTATATACATATATGTATATCTATATATAAAACTTATCTATGCATTATTCAATAAATAGATAGATATCTATAAATAGATATCTATGCATTATTCAATAAATAGATTTAATTATTTGCATGAAAATTCATCTTTCATCAAAATGTATTTTTCAATAACATTTTTCATTATCTTTTTCTTTTTTGTTGTTCCTACTTTCAGTGGTATTTATCATGACTTTAAATCAGTATTTTTTACTTTAAATATTTATGCTGTAATTTTTTTTAAGCATGAAGGCACTAACACTTATACTTCCATGATGTTTATATTTTGTAAACCACAATATCACTCACAATGGACTAGATCTATTTTTTTTTCTTCTTCACATTACAGTAGCACAATTGATTTGGGAGGCTTCATTTCGTAGGGAAAATAACATTAATTCTTACTTCCCCCCTCTCTTTTTCTTGCATGCCTCCTTTCTTCTGCTCTGAACCGAGTAGGAGCTTTCTAATAAGTTCCTTTCCCATGCCTCCCTGGGCCTGTTATATTTATAGTGCTCATAATTCATTTACTTAGCTTGAGTTTGCTGACAGATCCCCTTTTGCAGTGTCTGCCATGACCGTTCCCACAAATTTGATTAAATAGAGCAGGGAAGCTTAAAGCTTTGTGTCTGCGTCTGTCTGATCAAAGCCCACTGGCTGTCTCTCGCCTGTCATTCGGGGTCAGTCTTTTCTCACACGCATGGTGAGCTATGACTTCTTATGGTGTGACATCTAGGACCGGCTCTGTGTTTGGAGAAACAGGCAGTGTTTGCTTTATCCCTGCGATATGCTCTCATGGGAGAGTATGTATTGGAAGCCATGGCACACTTGCATCTCAATGATGGCTGCTGGAGCAGATAAAGATGAGTTTCTCGTAAAGCCTGGATTGGCCTACATGACATTTTTAAGCGTGTGGATGTTTTAGGGGTGCTAAAATATCCATGTGTGTCCCTCTACCCTCTCTTGAAACATCAATGCGAGTCCTTCTATATATTTTTTCCTCTTCCTACCACCCTCACTTTCCCTTTGGTATGTTTGCTGAGATGATATAGGGTTATGACAAGCTTTGGGAGCCAAGGCAGTTCGGATTGGATTTTCAATTAAAAAAAGAAATTCAGCCGCAGTTTGAGCAGAGGGCTCTCAGTCCTTTTCCGGATGGAAAGATTTGCATAATTGTTTCATAATGCCCAAATTAGCATCTGTAAATCTTAATTTGATAATGCATCTTCTTGTCGAGGTGGCAGGCCAGAATTGGATTATGGGCTCGGATCTCATTAGTGCTATTTGACAAAGGTCGTTTTCATAACACCAGTATGTCATCAACTGCGATTTCGAACAAATTAATTCCTTTTTATAATTCTCTCCTGGCTGGAAGTCATCTCCCCTGCCTCTTTTGTCCTCCGCTGCCATTTTCTGTACATTCAAGGCTTATATCTTATCGCCACACTCGAAAGGTACACACACACACACACACACACACACACAAGTAGGGTAGGTGAGTAAGACATGGTGCTGTTTTTAAATGTATTTTTACTCTTTTACTGGCATTCATGCTGTTGTTGAATCAGCAAATGTCAGTGTGAGCCCATTTGACTTCTCATCAGGTATCAGACTGTCTTATTTCTGCCGTTTTACTGTTTCCCACAGCATGACACTGCATCTCTGTTCTCTTTTCTCACAGGAAACAAGGATAAACTGCATCCGCATCGCCCGTAAAGGTGAGTTATTCAATGCTGATGCTACAGAACTTGTTCTTTGTATAGAAGAACTATGCTGTTTTGTGTGAAAATGTTTTTTGAAAGACCGAGTGAGGTGAATTGACCTATACAGGATCGAAATCCACATACTGAGGATTTGCATAAATTTAGACTATAAATGTTTCTTACCAGGCATGAAACTCTATTTTATATTAAAACATTTTTTTTATAATTTTTGTAATTATGATTATGAGTAATTATGAGTGGGATTTTAAAATACATATTTTTGTCTTTTTGACAATTGGTTTACATTCAGATTTCATTCTGTTGAAGGGTCAGTGAATGAGGCCCTTAAAATGACAATATTACCCCTGTAACATGAAGTGAATGTAAAGAGTTTGTAAACAAGTTAAAGTATGATAGAGTGGCCACAAACAGTAAAACATAAAAATTGCAGTGGATTGGGTGGATGTTGTTATTCTGACTGCACAAGCGGTTTTTCAGCTTATTTGTTATTTACTTATTCACAATGTACATGCCTGAGGGCCACAGCTTTTCCAAGATGTCATCAGCATTCTAGCTCCAGATCCCACAGGAACTCACAGTTTGCTTCAGGCGGATGGTGCGTCAGTGTCGATTTTAGCATCTGAGACATCAAAAGGGGTGGAGATAGACCACTTGAATGGGCGAAATTATAAGGCAAAATATGCTATCTGTATAGTGGGGAAATTGTTTATTTGATCCTCTGCTGATTTTGTAAGTTTGCCCACTTACAAAAAATAAATAAAAATGAAGGGCCTGTATTTTTTACGATAGGTTTATTTTAATGTATAGAGACAGAATACCAACCAAACAATATAGAAAAAAACACATTATATAAAGGTTAGAAATTGATTTGCACTTCAGTGAAATAAGTATTTGTTCCCCAAGCAAAACATGACTTAGTACTTGGTGCAGAAACCCTTGTTGGCAAACACAGAGGTAAGATGTTTTTTTGTAGTTGGTCACCAGGTTTGCACACATCTCAGGAGGGATTTTGATCCACTCCTCTTTACAGATCTTCTTTAAATCCTTAAGGTGTCTTGGCTGTTGTTTGGCAACTCAAAGTTTCAGCTCCCTCCACAGATTTTCTATAGGATTGAGGTCTGGAGACTGGCTAGGCCACTCCATGGCCTTAATGTGCTTTTTCTTGAGCCTCTCCTTTGTTGCCTTGGCGGTATGTTTCGGGTCATTGCCATGATGGAAGACCCATCCATGACCCATCTTCAGTGTTCTGGCTGAGGGAAGGAGGTTCTCATCCAAGATTTTACAGTACATGGCCCCATCCATTTGCCCCTCAATGAGGTAAAGTCGTCCTGTACCCTTAGCAGAAAAACAGCCCCAAATCATAATGTTTCCACCTCTGTGCTTGACTGTAGGTATGGTGGTCTTAGGGTCATAGTCAACATTTTTCTCCTTCCAAACACGGCAAGTCGAGTTAATGCCAAAAAGCTCAATTTTGGTCTCATCTGACCACAGCACTTTCTCCCAAGCCTTCTCTGAATCATTATATGTTCTCTGGCAAACTTTAAATGGGCCTGTACATGTGCCTTCTTGAGCAGGGGGACCTTGCTTTACTTTGTGACTGTGGTCCCAACTGCCTTAAGATCATTAACAAGCTCCTCCCGTGTAGTTCTAGGTTGGAATGGAAGATACAGATTGTGTGGACAGGTGTCTTATACACATAACGAGCTGACATTAGGAGTAACCTCTTAAAGTGGCAGGACTAATCTTTGTTCCACATAGGCACATAACCAGTCTGTGGGAGCCAGAATTCTTGCTGGTTGTTAGGGGTTCAAATACTTATTTCACTTACTGAAATGCAAATCAATTTCTAACCTTTATATAATGTGTTTTTTTCTGGATTTTTTCGGTTGATACTCTGTCTCTATCTGTTAAAATAAATCTACCAAGTGGGCAAACGTACAAAATCAGCAGGGGATCAAATAAACATTTTCCCCACTGTAAGTGTCTATTGAGTATTTCAGGTTTCTTGTGTGATTTTGGTAGCTTACAAAGATGCAGATATGAGCTGCATGTCATCTAAAGGTTTTCTCCTATCAGTTTGCACCACTGTCTACCAGTGGCGAAGCTACGGATGGGCCCGGGTGGGCAATGACCCACCCACTTTCAGCTGTGGCCCACCCAGTGAGAAGCTGGTAATTTTCCAGATGAATGTTATTTATCAAAAGATAATAATTATAAATGTATAGTTTCACTATAACTTTATATATGTATTTTAAAATATATTTAATGTGAGTTTTCATGGTCAATTACAGGCAGTTTACTAATTTTCCCTCTTCCTATAGGTGCTTACCATACGCTTGTCAAAATAATGATTGGTCAGTTTCTGTTAGTCCCACCCACAATTATATTAAAGACATGAGGACGTCCGTGTTTGAAAATAGTGTTAAATTTGAAAGTTGAATTTGAAAATATTGAAACAAACCTCATTCAGTATTTAAAAAGTATATATTGGATTTCCCAAATGAAATATAAGTCCTAGCACTGAATCCGAACTGCTTACAAATGAAACCAGACCAGCGGGTGATGGATTTATAGATTAGAAACTTCTGAGCCAAACGTGCTTGAAGCATCATATTACCATAGGTACAGTGTTTGTTCCGCTAAATAGTATCTTTTACAATGGGGTGTTCATACAGAAAGTCTTCAAGCTCTTACTATAAACGACTGTGTGAACAGGACATCTTGAGACTTACACCTTTCAGCAAATTCAGCAATCCCTAACACTGTCAGTGTGAATGTAGCCTCAGAGATTTCAGTGTTACAACATTTAAGTAGTGACAGAGGGATGCTGCCAGTCCAGTTTTTGATATGAAGGTGGTTTCCCTCTTCCAGGGCAGTAGTCCAGCTCTGTGGTCATTGCTCAAACCTCTTAGAGCTGTACCACTGAGAAACACTTGATAATGGTTCACTAGATAATCTTACACATTCACTTTTTCCCCTAAGAGCTCAGATTTCCGACACAAGTTGCAGGCATTTGTGGATTCCCTAAAGGGCAAAGCAGCTTTGGGATGTGTATTGCTTTACAGTGAAATTTTGTGTCTAGACACACAGACTTTTCCCTTATATGGCCCCCTTCCCCTCCCCTTTCTCTTCTGGAGACAGGGGCACTAACAGAAAACAGGTCACTCTTTCATCGTGTTTGTTTTGGTTGCTTGCGGTAAGGGAGTGGACTATATCAAAGCAGATTTGTCTGGGGTGGGGCAGTCTCGGAGCAGACACGCCGCAGCACGCGGACAGAGAGAGAGAGAGAGATCAGTTTTCGGCTCCCTGTCCGGTCAGGAGAAAGACCTTCACATCAAACACCACTGATGGAGTCACCTGTGCTTGTCAATACATGCTACCAGCTGTCAGGCTCCTCAGAGAAAGATGAAAAGGTTCATGAGGCATAGATTTCTGTCAAGGCTACAAGAAAGAACCACACTCCTTTCTATCGAACGCCATCAGGGATCAGTGTGGGCAGGACGGTATTGTAGTCTTTGCTGCTTGTGAGCACAGCCTCCCAGTTAAATCGAACTGGCTCTTTTTTTGAGACTAAGTAATGAGGGTGACGACTAGCCTTCCGAGCATGAAGCCAAGATACGCAGTGGACATTTTAGGGCAGTTTTGTCATCCCATCTGCTCAGTGGGCACAGACAGACACACATTTGGGATGTGGGCTCACAAGCCAACATATTGATGAACAGAATGGAGCTCTCTCGATTTCCTCAACAGGAAACAACGATTAAACAAATTGACAAACAGAGTGCTAACAAACAGAAGGACAGGAAACTGTTTCACTACATTTACTTCTTGTATTAGGGTCTCTCATAAAGGGTTTATAAGATAAGAAGGAATCCAGCTTGTCAAGAAAATCCATAATTTAGGTCATTGCTTTTGATTGGCCACGAAATTGTCCTATGAATCAAGAATCAAGGTCCAGAAGAAAATTGACACCCTGATATTCTCAAAATTCAACCGGATTACATAGTCTTACAAAACTAAGCTGCCAAGATTCCCATTTCAGTGCACAGGTGACAGTTTAATTAACAGTCCCTTGACAATCTTCACAGAACAGTAGACTTTCGTTGTAACTCCAATTGCTAATTTCCACTTTTGGTGCACTCAGCAGGTGCTCACATTAATCTTGAAACAAATTTCATGCCCGTGTTGGGCTTAATTGATATTCTGAAAAGAAACTCAGCACGACGATAAAAATCTGGTCAGGTTTGCATCAAACTTTAATGGATGTTTTCCCATCTATATTTCATGCGATGAATACATTTAATACCTCATTAAGAACTTGTGATGTAGCTGATATTGTGGAGATTATGCATGAACTTGCATATCTTATGTTTTGAATATTGAACTCGCATGTTATAGTAGAGCTATTATGTTGGCACAATAGCTGGCATCAGTCTTTGTTTTGTTTAACATTGAAAAAATATCTGAGCATCCTTAAAACAAGACAATTTTACATGAGAAGCAATGTGTTTTGTGTTTCATAATGTTCAATCGGCAGGTCTTTTAAAAACAAAATCTTTAAATTGACTGAGGCTTATTTTCTACAAAATAAAAAGAATAAAAGAAAGAAAGAAAATATAATAAAAAGTGCATTCTGAAATATTTAGCTTGAGACAATAAATTAAATAGAAAAGATAATAAAGACCTATAACACTAGCTTGCTCTATTCTTTTTCTGTTCTATCGGTTTTCTTTTTATTTATTATATTATTTAAAAGCCCTTGCTACATGTACTGCGTTTAAGCTAACTGAGACTTGTTATAGCACTTGTATATCATTGCTCTTTTGTTGATTTTGTTTGCTTCCATTGTCCTCATTTGTAAGTCGCTTTGGATAAAAGCGTCTGCTAAATGACTAAATGTAAATAAGTTTAAGTAGATTTGTATTATAGAGTCTTTTTTATGTTTAAATGTTGTTTTGCATTTATTGATTTATGCTTTTTTTCATTTAAATTTTGGGTAACAATTTATAATAACATTCAGTTGTTAGTCATTTATAAGTGATTAGTTAATGATTAACTAATCTTTTGCAAAACATGACTATACGTTCACAAATGATATGATAAGTAATATGCTAATGATTTACAAATCTGTCGTAAGTCATCTTTAAAAAATAGCATATCTTGAAATAATCAAACAGATCCTTAGTAAATGGTTAATAAGTTACTAATATATAGTTAATATATTAATAATCACATATTATTCATTGAAATGTCAACATTGTACTGTCTCAATAAACATTGGTTAATAATGAACAAATGATGATCAAACCATTAGTAAATGATTGGTATAAAACTTTTGTATGTTTCATTAAAGTTGTAAGCTGGTCTGTTAAAAAGCACAAAAATGCAATTATACTAAATCTATCTATATATATCTATATATCTATATATCTATATATATATATATATATTTATTTTATTTTTTTTTTTTTTAAGAATAATAAATTATTAGCTGTCAAGTGAATAAACGTGTAAATAACTTACAGTCAGGGGATTCCAGTGGGTTGTTTTAAACCCTTTCTCTCATCAGCACAGACTTGTGTTCTTTGTGGAGTGTGTGGGATCTAGTGATAATGTGAACCGGTTTTACCCTCCACTGAAGACCACATCAGATGCTCAGCGTACCGTGTGTGTCAGAGAAGACATCTGTCTACACCCTCACCAGTGAGCCTTTACATTGCAGTACACACTACAAAGTATATCCCCTAAACTAAAGTGTTAACTACTCATCTCTTGTAAATGTGTTACACATCATTTGTAGATTTTTCTTAATTGTTACAGTTGATCTGTAGGTGTATACAAGGCATGTACAACACTTTCTGCATCCCCTAAACTAAAGTCTAAACTACTCATCAGTTGTAAATGTTTTACAAACCTTCCGTTTACAGGTTGTAAGTTATGACAGATTAGCATATTACTCAGTAATCATTTGTGAACAAATAGTCAAGTTTTGTAAATGATTAGTTCATCATCATATAATCACTTGTACTGTAAATGATTTATAACTTAATCTACAAAATATAGATAAACAAAATATTAACATATCACTTATCGATCATTTATGAACACATAGTCATGTTTTGTAAACAATTAGTTCATCTTTAATTAATTATTTATAAATGACTTGTAAGTGAATTAACAAAACATGCACAAATTGTTAACATATCACTTATTAATCGCTTATGAATGTTTTTTCTAATTATTAGTTCATTATTAACTAATCACTTTCAACTGAACATTATTATAAAGTGTTAATTTTTGGAAATGAGGTTTGTTTTTTAGAGCATTTAATTGTAGACATAGTAAATCTAGATCAGATCCCTTCACTGTTGACATCTAAAGAATTATGTATATTTAATATTGTTATCACCCCGATGCAGACACAGACTGTATTGGTGCCTTAGATGCAAATCTGTGCCTGTGAAGATGTGCACCAAAAGCACTATACTATATAAAAGGAATGGTTTCTTCTAAGATAATTCATGGCTGGGCTCTTTTTAAAAGATTCCAGTGGGAGTCTGACTTCTCAAGTCTAGTGTAATGTGGGATCTCTATTGGGGGGGTTGTGGTCTCTGATGTCTTCAGATATCCAAAGTCTGTCACATAGAAAGTTGCTTTGGATTGGAAGGGAAGGGAAGTGAAGGAATGGTCTAAATAACACTACTTAAAATAAACTATTCTCCCTCCAACCAAAACTATTTGATTATTTACCCAATCTCATATAGTTACAAACCTGTGTGACTTTCTTCTTTTCCATGCAGTTACACTGAGTACTGAGGCTTTTAAGCTTAAAAGGCTTTTTAGTTATCATGGAAGTAGTCCATTATTAGTAGTCGTCTAATCCTTATGCAATATTCCACGCCTTCAGAAGTTATACAACAGCATTGTTAGAGACACAGACTGGAATTTAAGTTATTCACTGAAAATGTTGAATGAATCATTCTTTTGAGTTTTTCAGTGAATGATTCTTTCTTAAATTGGACTGATCCAGTTCCATTCAACATGCTTTTGAGGAAGATGTGGACTGCTTTTAAGATACTTTAATGGTGCTTTTGCATAGTTTTTGAATCTTCAACATATCTGTTCATTGTAATTCCATGGAAAACAACAAGAAGCACAATTTTTAGAATTCCTCCTTTTGTTTTCCTCCAAAGTATTAAACTCATGCAGGTTTGGAACCACATGAGAGCGAGTTCATAATGCCATAATGTTCATTTTTTTGGTTATTACAGCGTACAATCCAATGCCATACTATAACTCTAGTCAATGGAAAGAATGCAAAAACAAAAGAAAAAGCTCTTCAGTTTTCAGAGGCATTTCTTCTGTATTCTGAGTGAGCAATAATTGCAAAGACAGGGAAGTTTTGAAACTGCCTTTGGCTGTTGAGGGAGCAGAGAGCGCCATGGCAAATTCTTTTTCTTGCTGCCCCACATCCCTCCACATGCTTATGACTTATTTTTAGCCTTGGCCTTGCATGGAACCCTAAAGCAGACCTTTTTCCTCCGGCTTTAGCTCACTCTCTTTTTCATAGGGCCCTGTAACTTTCAGGCCACTGAAACCTTAAGGAAGTGCTAACACTAGGTGTAATAAGATGATCTCTTGTCCCTCGTCAACAAAGATGTAGGACTCCCACTGTGGATTTGACTAAGCAGACATGGCCTCATTGGCAAGTCACCAGTTATTAGTTTAAATAGCCATTTGCTGGTTTCTTGGAGCCATGCCACTGGTTGTTTGCATGGGATTATCAAGATTTTTTTTTTCTAAATTGTTGTGGCAATACACCTGCTTGCCTTTGCCAAATCAATGAAAAGTGTAACAGCTGAATGTCTGCCTCAAGGAAAATGTCTGCTTGATTATATGTGTCATGAACCACGTGTGTCCCGTAATTCCTCCTCCAGTTTTAATGTATGTTTGTGTAGAACATTATATTTCAGATTTATTTGAATTACCTAACACATAGTGTTTGTTATATAATGTGGTATGTAATATTTAAATATATAACAATTTATGTATTTTTTAATGTAAAGACATCATATTAAAATTGGTATATATTCTGTTTTATGGTATATATAATTTGAATATTTGATCTTTAATCATTTTAGTTGGATTAGGATTTGCTGCACAACCCCTCTCAGTGTTTTTGTGAAAATAGCAAAACATAGATTTCCATAGATGTTCACACATACTCATCAGCTCGAACAAACCCCCACAAAAACATGCAAAACATCCCCATACAAGCATGAGTGTGTGAAAGAGTATAAATAGCCCAGCTGCTGCGTGTCTAGGTCAGGGCAATTTGCCTCAGGATCCGCTGCATATGCACACTTTCTGTTTACTCTCTCTCTCTTAGATCACACAGTCTCATTTTGTGGTGTGACAGAGAGTCATGCTATCCCCAGGAGCCTCAGATTGTGAAATGACCCCTGCCCACACGCTGTCAGTGGAGACAGGTGCCGGGGATAAATAGCTGACCGGGTGTAGTTGGCACTTGCGCTGCAGAGGAGGCATGCAATCTGCGTGGTACAGTAGAGAAACGGCTCATGATGAGCGATTGAAGGAGCCCTCAGGATTGCCAGATCTTTCATTTCTTTCACCTTGGCTCATGACTGTGTTTTGGGTTTTGACTCAGGACTATTTTGTAGATGCTTTTCTCACTTGCTTTCTCAGATTGTCAGTTTTGTCTTTTGCCTTTGGCAGCGAATGACCAAAGGACTCCTTCTGCTTTTCAATTTGAATGTCTGTTTATTTTTTTCTAAACCTGCTGAGAAATCCAGCTTGTGTCAGATTTACTTGGTTGCTAGCTGGTCATTAGCTGGTACAAGCTGGTTTAAGAGCTTGATCGGCTGAACTCATGTCAGTAGCACACCATGCCGTTGATCGCCACACCAAATATGTTCACCCTGGTTCTGTCTTGTTTAACCTGGTTAGAATTAGAAGACCACTTTATTATATTAATGTCCACACCAACACACATTTTCATATTCCTATTTTCATCGAATTAAAACTATTATTCAAACTTGTGCTGAGATCATAATTAACATGTTTTTTCATCTGGTATAAACTCTTTTTTTCCATCAGGCTTCATTTCAATCTTTTTTCTCTCCTCAGTACTTTGGATTTGTGTGTTTTTGTTTTTTTGCTGGTAAATATGTTAAGTCAGGCTGGTTAGTAATTGCCAGTGTTCTCAATTGTTGTTATGTATGGTTGTGTGTTCTTCAGCTGCCTGTAAAGACCATCAGCGTGCTCTTGAGGTCACACAGCGCTCAGAGGAGATGGGGCTCATCCTAGGAGTGTGCGCTGGTGGGCTGGTGGTCCTGATACTGCTACTTGGGGCCATTATCATAATCATTAAAAAAGGGTGAGTTCCTTTGGTCAGGACGAAAACATGAGAGCCAGAGCATGTGTTGCTTTAAAGCATAAAAGTGAAACAAAGCGTATATAGACATTTAAGTTACACTGATAAATTTCTTTGTCCCTGCATTAGATTACATAAAAAAATGTGAAATATGAATATACATATATATATAATCTTTCAAAAAATATTTATATTATATTTGAATCTATGATATTTTATAATATGCAGTGACATTCGTGCATATTAACGTGTGACTTAAGTGTCCAAATCTTTTTGGAGCCACTGTATGTGCTGCGAAACAAAGAACTGTTTAAAATTTACACTGACACTTATAAGTCTGTGAGCCATTTTCAAATATTTCTTGTGAAAGTGCTTTTTAAATTAGACTTAATCTGTTCCTGAGAGACCAGGCTATTGTGCGTTCAGCTATGACTAACTTAAACCTACCCATTGTGGTTTATGACTTCGATTATTCGGCTCAGTCAATGGGCACCCAGGTGTTCTCCGCTGCATTCTCCGAGAGATTGCCAGGAGTTTTCATCTTCTGAGATTATCTGAGTGTGAAATATTTAATTAAAGAGAAATGCAATTCAATTACTCACTTAATTAGGCCCTGCCCGCTGCCGCCCTGAACCAGAAATGAGCCAATAATTGGGATGGAAAAAGTGTGCTTTCAGAGATAATTAGCACACGGTTCTGAAAAGGTCATCAGATCCAGTGGCAAATAAGAGATACAAGCCTCTCGTTCCGAAAACAGCACCAATCACTGAAGATGAATCTACGCAATGGTCATCTCATAGATTCATCTTCAACAACAGATGAAGACCATACACCATCTGTTTTCATATGAATTTCTCACATGCATGAATAGTGATTGCCTACTGTTTTAGACTTTCATCTCCTTGCCTGATTGTTGCTGGTTTTAGGGATGTACAGATATAAAAATTTTGGCCAATAAAATGAACTGATAATTATTTGATGTCATGGCCTTTTGTATTAATTTATTAAGAAAGTTAATTTAATAAAATTCTTTAATTTACTATTTTGATTTAAAATAATGTTCTAAAATATTTCTTATCTCCACCCAAAAAGAATTAAAACACCAATATATCATGCATCCCTTGACCTGGTGAACTTTCTGGATTAAGCTGGTTGGACCTGATAAACCAAACCAGGTTAAGCTACCAAAAGCAAACCAGCTCGACCACCTTTGGTTTCTTTGATCTGGTGCTGTATTTCTAGTTCAGATATTATGGCCGATTTGTTTGCATTTTAGTCGTCTTTTCCATAATCAGTTATCAGCACATACCTCTTCAGCCTCTTGCTTTCATTTCCCTACTTCTGGAGAAAAAAAGTTTATATAAGCTAAACTTTTGAGTGCAGCAAACCCTCAGCACAGTCATTTAGCCAGAGATAAAGTATCACAGGAACGTGCCTACTTCAGCTAGCGATGGGAGTTCTTCCCACTGAAATGGAAAGAAATATACCGGGCCTTTGTGTAAAACAGAAAATCTAAGCCATTTAATCCAAATGCACCCCAAAATGGAGTTGAAGAACATTTGTAATACGAATGCAGATGGAAGTGTTCTCCAAGCGTTTCATTGGACAATTTAGCGGATATTGGGTTAGATTGCGCCGCCAAATTGCTGTGAAGGCACGACTGCGGAGAGCGAATATGAAAGTCCCTCTCAGCAGGCCACTTTGTTTAACTCGTTAAAAGCAACAAGATGACGTATTTGATTAGGCCGCCATTTCCCGCTCTGGCTGAGGCTTTGTGCGTATCTGCATGTGTCCCATTACTTGCGTGGCAAATGCAAGCTGCTGACGGCTTGCCATTTTTCACTCTAATCAGAGCTCTACCAGTGCTTGCATCTCATGTCCCTTCTTCTTCTTGTTCTCTTTTTTCCCCTTTCTTCTCCTCCTCTGTTTTTTTTTTTCTCTTTCTCTCCAGAAGGGATTACTACTCATACTCTTATTATCCGTAAGTGGCTTCTTCTCCATTGCGCATCATCATTTCTCATGGCTTTTTTGTGCGCTTTTTAGAGAGGGGGTGGCAGCGGAGTGATGATCTTCTCTTTCTCTCTCACCAACTCCCCTAACTCGCCTCATCTCTCTCTCGTTTCCTTCATGTTCCATTTCTCTACCTCCCCTTCTTCTCTCCTCGCCCTCTTCTCTCTGTCTCCTCAGTAGGAAACCAGTGAACATGAATAAGACCCCCATGACGTACAGGCAAGAGAAGAGTAATATGATGGGCTCCATGGAGCGCAGTTTCACTGATCAGAGCACTCTGCAGGAGGACGAGAGGATGGCCTTGTCATTTATGGACACACATACGTGCAGCACTCGCAGTAAGATGTGACACGACACAACACCAACGCACACACCTCGACTTGAACTTGAGTTTAATTGCAGCCTTAAAACCTAAATATGTGTGGATTTAATTCTGGGATGTTCGTTGAACAGAAACTCTATGTAATCTGCTGTATTAATGACGCAAAGCGTGAAAACAAACAAATAACCATGTAGCATGCACTTGTCTTGCTTTGTTTCAGCTCATTTATTCCAGTTAAATGAACTTGCACATTGAAACAATGACTACAGAGCTAAAACTCCTGACAAATAACGGGGAGTGACAACTTGCACATCAACAACAGCATGAAAGCAGTAAACAGTAATCCATATAACTAATCCATGATTCATGCCGCATTGCATGATGGGAACTTGTTGTTTCAAACACGTCTGACTTTTTTCCGTGAGACATAAAAGGAGAATTTTTAAAGAGTATTACTTTAAAGAAAAGTGAATGAGGACTGTGGCTGTCAAGATCCAAAATGACACCAGTAAAGCGTGAAAGTATGATAAAAGTCTTCTGAAGCCACATGATAGCTTTGTGTGAGAAACAGACAGATATTTAGTCACTGTTCACTGAAAATCTTGACTGTGTGCATTCACAAGTGAGGTAATTATATCCAGTTCAGAAAAGAATCGGTCTTTTGAGTCAGATATTTTCAGTGAAACATTTGATCCAGTTCACAAAACTGATCTAAATGATCCTGGTCTTATATTTAACTTAATGAATCAATGATTCAGTTAGTAGTTAACAGCTTATCAGTGAATAACAACTTAAATTCAGTCTGTTCCTAAAAAAAAAAAAACATAAAGCACCCAGGTAATATATAAGACTTTCATGTTTTTTTTTTTTTTTAAATATTTGTATGCTGTTTTTCTATTTATTTTAAAATTAAAAATTAGGGATGCAGGATATTATTTTTGCCGATATCTGATATGCCAATACTTTCAAATAATTTTGACCGATAGCCGATACCGATACCAAACCGATATATATATTTCCCTTTGCGATATATATATATTTCCCTTTGTTTTGAGACACCAAGTCTCTACTGTGTGGCGATTATAAATATAAAAAATATTTTTTAATGAGAGTATGTTGAAAATAACCAATAATCAATCTCTGCTGTGTGTTTGTTTGTTTGTTTGTTTTCTATTACAGATGCAGTTGAAACCTTAACATTTTATTTGTGGATTTAACATTAATAGATGGTATAAAGCAAAAGAGCTGTAAAAATTAAAAAAAAATCTTTTAGAGCTCCTTGTATTTATGTTTTCATAATCCATTTGATAAATATATTACATATAACTGAATAAATATATATATATATATATATATATATATATATATATATATTAAATTATTTAATTTACAAGTGTCATGTCATGATTTTTATTCATGTAAATACTGCAATACTAATTTATTTATTCAGAAGTATTAAATATCTTAATGAAATTTGTGTATTTTACTTTCATTTTATTACAAGTAGGCCGACAGTGCCCCATAAGTAAATAAACCGCCTTACTGGACAACATCAGGACCCCGGGGAGGCTACTGTTACTGCACGTGCTAGAAATTGTTGACTCTCTTGCACACCAGACGTCGTTCTGTACATGCATTCTCAAATTAAATGTGGCGATGCAAAACAGTAAATCTAATCATCATTCAAGCAAAAATTCGCTTCAAGAATGACCACACTGCTGACGTGATCTTATCCCTATCACACCATGAGCACATGTGAGATATCCGTCTTATCGGCAATACATATCGGCATATTTTTTCCAAATCAGCCGATGTTCACATTTTAAGCCTGTATCGGCTGATTCCGATAACGTTCCGATAATATGATGCATGCCTATCTAAAATGCATTGATATTTCACTGAAAAATAAACTATTTTTGTGTGTTCGGCGTTAAAAAAGATATTCTATAAATTTAATTATAGACTTAATCTAGCACTTAATTTATGATTAAGCGGATGAAAGAAGCTAGTTGAAAACTTATAGAAGTAAAAGCAGAAAATAGATAGACACAAGCATAATGATGAAATCTGTTCAATAATTCTTACTTTTATTTCCTAACACTTACAGGTGCTAAAAACAAGAGTATCAGGCGCTAACGTCAAATAGTGCAAATGAATGGATACAGACTTTCAGTCACGCACACAGTTAAAGTGAAGCTCAGAGACTTGCTGGGTCACCTCCCGTTAATTTGTCCTCATTTGTAGTCAGTGTGAAAGCTTCAACAAAGCCACAGTCCTTCTGTAATCACTCAGGCTTTCATAGCTCTTAAATATAAGATGTAGTGCTGTTGATGTAGTAGGTTCTCATATAATTCCAAATCTAACACTCATTCTCCCCTGACATAAGACTATCAATCCTAATATAAACATAAATCCATGGAAAAGTAGGAAGAACGAAAAGTGTACTTGTATTTACAAACACACATTTGGCGAACACAACCAGTTTATGAGATGCAAATGGACTCAGATCTGCACCAGAAGCTCATCCTTAAGGCATCATGGTCAGGATTTTCAATATGGCAGAAATTAGAGCATGCAAAAAAAAAAAGTTACAAAATGCTAATAATATCCTATTCAAAGGTATCTAACTCTGCAGGCACTGAATAGTTGATGTCTCAAAGAGAGAGATCTCTTGATCAAAATGAAGTTTTAATGGCACGTCTCAGAGCTGTCTTGCCACATTTTAAGTGTCTGCTGTGTGGAATATACTGTCTGGGTTTCTTCTTTCCTATTTCCGTTGAGAAATGAGTAGCAGACTGCTAATTTATTTGAATACACAGCCCTAGTCATGAATTCATAATTGCTCCCTGATCATATTTATGAATACCAATTATAAACACAGAAGATGAAGTGCCATAAGGGGATGATAATTCTCAGATTAACCCCATTATACTTGTTTGGAGTTTTTATAAAATGTTTATTGGTTATTTTTTAAACTTTTCTAAGATAGTTGAGCTGCTTCAGGTATAGCTGTTTCCTATGCTGTGTTTATTTGATATCCTTATATGAAAGATGTAATTTGTTCTGTGCTTGTTTATATTTACAGGTGATCCACGGAGCTCTATGAATGAGTCCAGCAGTCTTCTGGGCGGATCACCTCGACGTCAGTGTGGCCGTAAAGGATCGCCCTATCACACGGGTCAGCTTCACCCGGCAGTGCGTGTGGCTGACCTCCTACAACACATCAACCAGATGAAAACCGCAGAAGGTTACGGCTTTAAACAGGAATATGAGGTGATTTCTTTTCTTTTCTTTTATTTGTAATTTTATTTGTATTCTTTTTGTGAAAATCATGTTGTGTGACTAACCATTTTATTTTATTTTATTTTTGCAAAATAGTAAATATTTTTAAAAACTACTCACTATTTTGCAAATAAAATTATTTTTTATTTATTTTTTATTTTTTTTTTGTTTTTTATTTTTTTTTTATTTTAGTTTTTTTATTTTTTTTTTTTTTTGTTTATATTTATTTTTTTATTTTTTTTGGTGAAAATCATGTTGTGTGACTAGTGAATATTTTATTAAAAACTACTCACTATTTTGCAAATAAAACATTTTATTTTATTTCAATTTATTATTTAATTTTTGACCGACGTGAGTAACCTATTTATTTATTTATTTTGTGAGCAACATGTTGTGTAACTAACCATTTTATTTGCTATCTTAAAACAGTGAGAAATTGTAAGAACAACATAGGATATACAGTAATGACTCTTTGCTACTCACTGCTTAACTTTGTCAAATCCAGCCACTAATTCTTCCTCAGTAGCACTCATGGTAGCAACCTAGGATCTTGAAACACTTTGCATCCTGGCTGATGTAAACTTGTTCACTGGCTACCAAAAATTGCACAAAGCCAGTTAATCAGATAGGAACTGGTGGTTTCAGCCAGTTATTGATTTTTTTTTTTTTTTTTTTTTAATTATGAATTCTAAGGTTCATGAATGGTCTGTCAGTGTGCCAAGGTTGAGACTAGCCTGCAAATACCCTTGTTTAGCTGTTGTTTGACAATATTTTTTATATATAAGCAAGCAGAAAATCAAGTTATTGAGATATTAACAATAATAATAGTAGTTTCATTTATACTGTATAGCATATTTGCATATACAATCACTGAAATGCAATACTGAGTTATTGAAATAACTGCTCCTTGAAGATTCACCAGTTGCTTAAGTAGCAAAAAAAAAAAAAAAAAAAAATGCTTTGGCACAGCTGGTTTTGAGTTTTATTTCAGAGGAAACCAGGTCTATTGGGCTATTTCGGCTTTTATAGTATATTTTTAAAAACATTCAAGCAAGAGGTTTCAGTCATAATAATATAAATCTTTCACAGCTGCCCACACAGATTTTCTGATTTATTTAAAGAAGTCAGAATATTCTTGGGCTTTAGTGCTGCTTACAATGCAGTCTATCTGGAAGCTGCCGTTGCGTTAGTGGAGGGACCTGTCAGTGCGAACAGATGTCTGGCAGGGAGATCTCCAGCCTCCAGAACTCACCGTCTGCAGGCCTTGTCAAAACAGACCTCTGCATCCAATCCCCAACACACAAACACATTAATGCAAAGATGCATGTTTATGCACAAACACACATTCCAAACTTCTTATCACTTCTCCACAATATGACATGCTGAAGTAAAGCTGCTCATTTCAGCTTGAAGTAGTCAAGATGTTTTTGGAACATGGCAGCTTGTTTGCTGCTTATCTACCAGCCCAAATAAGCTTGACCTCAACCTAATCTTACATAGCAATACATTTGACATAAGACCTGGTCGAACTATTTTGATCTAGAACTGCATACTAAGACTGGATTTTTGCTTTTGTGTGTCTTTTTAACATGATTTCATTTTATCAGTTTCAAAAATATGATGCCACTTATCTGACAATCAATGGCAGATTATAGCTTGATAGATCAAGAAAGTGTTTTCCAGTTTTGTGTGCAATATGAACAGACATTCGACAGGGTGCCGTCTGGTAGTCCAGCTCAACAATCATCTAGACCAGCTAAAAACATGTAAATCCACTATCTAAAAATGGGTTTTTAGCTCAGTTTTCTAGTAGGGTGCTGTGTTTGGGCAAAATTTCCAACATGAAAGCAGTGTTGCATTTTATTACTATAATTGAACTTGTCTTAAAACAGGTGGTGCCATGTGAGATTTAAATCTCTTTTACAAGAGAGGTAAGGCCAAGATAATTAGTAGCCAGATCCAGATGGCATCAAAAATACATAATACTAAAAAAAAAAGAAAAGTTTAAATAAGAGTAGAAATGCAAAATCATAATTCATACTATAGCAATTGCAGCCAAATGTTGTTGTTGTTTTAAATTAATTTCACAATATTTCTAAACTCGCTAAGAGAATTCAGATCAGATTACATGGTCACACTTTATTTTAAGTTCCAATTCTCTTGCCTCAAAATACTCCTAATTACTGCTAATAAATAGTTAGTAAAGTAGTTGTTAAATTTAAGTATTGGATAAGATTAGAATATGGTCATGCAGAATAAGGCATTAATGTGATTTATACGTATTAATAAACAGCCAATATGCTAGTAATATGCATGCTAATAAGCAACTAGTTAATTAATTAATTACGAATTGGTCCCTAAACTGAAGGGTTACCAATTACTTTTATAGTTGGCAATTTTCTTTTAAGATGGTACTTACTCTGTTAGGCTCAATTTCAGATTTAGCTAATAATCAGAGTGTTCTGGCCTGGAATAAAACTTTTGAAGCAATGTTTAGCATTAGTTATACTGTATACTTTTAAGTATTTATTAATATTTTGAATAAGCTTTCATTTTTACAGTTTCAGTTTACATGTTAAGTCTAGTAATTTTATTATGTGCTTTTAATATTTTACTTTTGAAAAGCTTAAATATTTCTATGCAGGTATATTTCGATATAGGTCTTTATACTATTTTTATTTGTTGTAGGTTCAGTATTTTTAGTATACTTATTTCCATTTTCTAATTTTTAGGTTTGTTTTTTTCATCTAATATTTATGTTTGTTTTATTTCAGGTTTTGTTCAACTACTGAAAACGTTTTTTAACAGTTTTAGGTTTAGTAAACAATAACAAATCTGATGTGAAGTGATACGTATATGTTGTAAAAGAGCAGTGTGTAATGAACTTTGTTGTATTGTACATTACGTATCACAGTTGTGACTTGGCCAACTTTCAGATCAGTAAGTTTGAGCTGTTCTTCACGGACAGGTTGGCATCACTTCCCCATGGACTATAGAGGAGCAGTTATTGAGATGAAAATAGAGGTCACACAGCCCTTCAGCATTACTGCACAAAGAGCACACTACACTGCCTTCTCTATCCCTCCCTCTCTTCCTCCGTGGCTAATTTTTTCTCCTCAGAATGCGACTTGAGCATCTCCTCTCGTCGCCACACTCGTGTGGACTGTTGACTCTCCTCTATCTGTTGTTGTCCATAGAGCTACGAGACAAAACATCCCTCCACATAATCAGAGCTCTGCCACTAGCCTGCCTCTCAGGAGCTCAGCTTGTGGACTCATTAAACTCTCCCCCCCAGTGTGAAACAGATTCAACTCAAAAATCAATACGCACTTTCCTGGACATAGTGACACTGTGCGTGTGTGTGTGTGTGTGTGTGTGTGTGTTTGAGGTCAGTGTCTTTGTGCTTCATAAGCGTAAAAGAAACAGAGTTTGAAAGCACACAAATGTAACGGCAGGGTTTCATAAGCTTTATTTCCCTGCGGACCGCAAGTACAGTCCATTGATCAGTGCTTATTGACAGAATCTTTAGTTGGAAAACAGAGGGGAAAACAGGGAGTAGAGGTCCGTCCTACAAGCAAAAAGGTGTTGCTGTAATAATCAAAAAGGCATATCTAATATATATATTCTTATGAATATTTTTAACATATGCTGTTTTTCCCTCAAAATAAATCAAGTGGCATATTTTATGTAATTTATATATAGTATATAGAAGTTCACTAGAAGTCTAAATGCTTACACCTAGTAGATCTAGTTTGAAGTGGAAATTTAGCCTTTATTCACATTTATTTTTCAGTGAATGTTATATTTGATAGTGAGGGTTTGGGAGTGTCTGAGAATTTAAAATAAGACGAGGATGCAAATCAGTTCAGTTAGAAGTTTTTTGGTCTACCTAATGCTGTGCCTATGATATTGAACAATCAGTTTTCCTTTACCTGGTGTCCACTGTGTAATTTAATATTTTTTTTCAGTAATATATGCAGTTGCAGATATTAAAAGAAGTGTTCACATAAAAAAAATTGTTCACATTGCCTTTTTTGTGTTCAACAGAAGCATGAAATAATGTTTATCCTCCTTGAAAGTGGAATTGCATTCAAACTTAGCTAAATGTAATATCATGAAATGCATGTCTTTGGGTTGCAAAGTAATCCAGAACCTCTGGTCTAAATCAATTTTAGACAAAGTCTATCAGAATTATCTTAAAAAACTAACAAATATGTTCTCTCTCTCCCTGCCTCTCCCTCTCCCTCTCTCTCTCTCTCTCTCTCTCTCTCTCTCTCTCTCTCTCTCTCTGTTTCTTTATATTCAATCATATATTTGTAGAGCTTCTTTGATGGCTGGGATATCA
The DNA here is from genome assembly GCF_018340385.1 of Cyprinus carpio. NCBI lineage: Eukaryota > Metazoa > Chordata > Actinopteri > Cypriniformes > Cyprinidae > Cyprinus > Cyprinus carpio. Next base: position 19,952,156 of record NC_056612.1, on the reverse strand, counting down.
ATAAGAAGAAGGATAAAACTAAGGGAAGGCACGATACCCTGATGGGTTGTGAGTCATTTTTTTCAATCTTTGTATGCATACAAAAATATCATGATTTCAAAGTAATGCCTTTAGACATTCTATGGATGTTAAAACTTAATTCAGTTTCAGAATGTCTGATAATGTAAAGCTTTGATGTTCCTAAAAGTACAAGGGGGAAATTCACTTTTGGAAATTCATTAGCTGACAGCGTTGTTTATTTGCACATACTTCCTCTGCTCTTCACTGAAGAATTTTAATAAATTAAGTAACACCTTTAACATACCAATAAAAGTAGTGTGGAAAGAAATTATAATAAACTTAATTTGTATAGAAAAGGGCTTCTTTATTGCACAAAAGTAATGCGAGTTCACCGCTAAGTGTGCTCATGCGGTTGTGTTTTTGTGTTTCAGATGACCGTCACAGGGTGAAACTGCACCCACTGCTCGGTGATCCCAACTCCGATTATATCAATGCCAATTACATCGATGTAAGTCAGCAGTCACACGCTGTCTACAATCAGACTCACAAACATTCACACTGTTTCTGTTGTTATGTGACTTCCCTGGAGTTTATTTGATATTAGTGGACACTCTCCCTTAGCCTTGCCATACTGTATGTGGCATATCATCATAGCTCTTTTGATAGAAAACTTTTCAGACCACTAGCTGTCCTTTTTGTGATGGGTGAAACTTTTAGTTGTTATTCCTTTACTGGCATATCTGACCTCCCAAAGGATTTTAGAGCGTGGTCAGATGTGAAGCATGGCCTACTGACATGTGTGGCAAAATATTTTTGGGTCATTTTGAGGCAGGTGGGCACAGATGGTCAGCCAACCTTGCCCTCTTTGAACCTGCTATTTAAAGCTTGCACCAGGTTGGACAGGACCACCTTCTCTTCATGGGACCCTCTCCACTTATGTGCTTAAATCAATAGTTCATCCATTTACCCCCAATGTCATTCAAAACCTGTATGACCCACTTCTGTGGAACAGAAATGGTTGAATTTTCAAAATGATGACTGAATTCTCATAAACTATCAATTTAAAAATGTTTAAAACAAGATGCTAATTTCCTCACCTTGAATATTAGGGCCGTGAAAACAGCAAGTGATTTGCTGAATTATGGTGTTTATTCTGAATAGAATGCTCTAGGTATGTGTAGTATTGAGTGATTTCAAAGAAATGTGAAGAGAAAGAATTGTCACGAATGAATGCACATACAGTATGTAACTATATTACATCTGTAGTATACAATATGTAGTATTTTGTCTACATCATAATTGGCCATAGAATCAGTTTATTTTCAAATACTAAGAAATTTTAGTGTTTTCAGCATGAACCAATATACAGTACAGGAGCAAAACAGAGCATTGGCCAATGTAACAAGAATTGATTTTTCTTTTCTTCTTTTTTTCATTCTATTTTGGCCTTGTGTGTAAAAAGCACAAAAATTCAAGAAAAGAACAATAATGAAAGGATGCTTCTTTTTACTGTTTCTGGTTATCTTGGCAGTAAGTAGAGGCTATTAGGGAACATATTAAAGTGAGTGCAGCTCTGTTGTTTAATGTGTTTACTCCTTTTCATTGCTGTCCTTTCCTTTTGAATACCTCTTGAATCAGCCCAATAAAGGAACTTGCAAGGAACTAGCTTATACAGGAATAAATGGAGTAATTTAAAAGAGAAGTGTGTAATTTTTTCAGTATTAAAATTCTTTCGTAGTCTGAAAGCCATTTGTTTGTTGATTTCCCTGAGAAGTGTAAAGGCACTTTAATAACATTCTTTTGTTTGAACCAGCCCCACATAGCAACGCTGACTCAACCAATGGAGTGAGTTTGGGGGCGGGGCTATAAGTTTGTCCAACCAATGGCAGAGGGAAGGAGTGTCCTGGAAGCCTGTTTGAAATAAATGGTTGTTTTTCGGTTGTGTTTGATGATGCTAGAGGTAGAGAAAATAACACACTTCACACTTTGAGTTTAGTGTGCAAAGATTTGCCCACCTGCACATCCAAAATATATGCCTCTGTTTCAAGTGTCTGTCCCCTGGCGTAGAGCTTAGCTAGCTAACACAAGTCTCTCTCTTTCTTTCTTCTAATTCTCTTTCTTTCTGTCTGTGATCTGTTAATCCTCTAGCTCTCTTCGGCCTCTCATTAACTAGAGTCTGTCTTGTCTTTTTCTACCCCCCTTCCCCACCTCTTCGACTCATGGACCCTGTAGATTCGGATAAACAGGGAAGTAAGTACTTCACTGCTCTTTCTTTTCTTTCTCTCTGCTTTCTTTCCCTCTGTTCCCCATTAGATACCCCCCCCCCACCCCCCGTGTCATGGCGTTGCTCTGTTTGGATTACTTAAACATGAAGAAAAGTGGCTCTGTCTCACAGATCTTCTTTATATTCGTCCCTAAATGTGGATGCATAAAACTTTCAGCTTCCATCTGTTAGGTTTATTTTTTCTTACTGGTACCTAGTTTTCATAGGTTCAGGTTAAAAAAAAACATCTCTTCACCTTTACATTTCCACTTTTTTTTCATTTTTTTTTTTCAATACAGGTGGAGAGAGGGGTCAGAGGTCAGGATGTTAGTCTTTGTGGTAGGATAGTTGCTGATAAAAATATATATATATATCTGAAAGGGGGTTTGCTGGTCTTAGCTGGCGTAAGGTTATCCTGTCCAAGCTGGTGCTCAGGTAAGAAGCCAGTCTCCAAAACTGACCAGTTGAAAAGTGCCTAGATTGAATCCAAACTTTAACCTTTAAATTTACCAGTCCATGAATTTTGTTCCACTGAACTGCACCTCAACTTCACGAGAAACAAACTTTATGTTCTCTAACAGTGATTTGCTAACAAAGAATACACCTTTAGAATGCACCTTTAAAACTGAACAGAAAAAGCAGGTTTGCTGGTTCTAGATGAGTTTGGGGCACTTGTCAGCTGATCAGACTGGAAGACCATCTGACTGAACAGCTAAACACCAACTTGACAGGCTGGGAGACTAACTAGACCAGATTAAACCAGCTAAGACCAGCAAACTACCTAAGCTAAACTACCCCAGCAGGGCTCCTATTCTGGGTGATGAATGTATGAAAAAGAGCAGGGTGACACTTCATAATAACTTTCATAAATAAAATTATATAATGATTATACAACAGATTAGTAGTGCATTTTTAAATATGAATATATGACAATATTATTCAAAAAAATAAAGAGTTGATTTGAAAGTTATTGTAAAATGTTATGAGTAAATAGATACCTTTTGCTTTAACCATTTTGATGTCTTGTGATTTTTTTTTTTTTTTTTTTTTTTTTTTTTTTTTTTTTTGCAGTGCGTTTATAGCATTGTTTCAGAGTTTTGAGTTGCTAAATATTGTAAAGTGTTTTGTCAAGCTTTTTTGTTTAGTTTTTCTCCCTTTAATGAGCTTCCGTGTCCTGTAAATTTTCCTTCTATTTTCAAATCAGCCATTAAATGTATAACTTTAAGCATGATGTACTGTACTTGAAAAATCGCTGCATTTCGGCTACATTGGGGTAGTTGCAGCTTTGGGCTTGTGATACGATCATCATGGATTTGATGGCAGATAGTGCGACCCATGAACTGAATCATTACTGAGATTCGCTATCGTGCCCTTGAGCAAAACACGTACCTCACATTTTCTCCAGCGGGATGGTCCCTGTTAGTGTGCTATAAATCCACTTGCACTGCTGCGTAATATACTTCACCTTCATTTATTTATTTTTTCCAAGCCTATATGGCTGCTCTTTGCTCTTTGACCACAGCTGTCTTACTAATAAATGCCAAATTTTGAGATCTATATAGTATGGTTTCCACCATAGGGCAAAAACATACAGTACCTTATAAATAAGTATGTAAGGTAAAACGTAAGGCAGTTGCGACTTTTTGTCGTACTTCTTTAATAAAATAATAAGTAATTGAGACTTTTTATATTCAGATTAATTGATAAACTCACAGTTCTGAGTTTATATTTTGCAATTCTGCATTAATATCTCACAATTCTGAGTCAGAATTGTGAGATATTAATGCAGAATTGCAAAATATTTTATCAATTTTATCAATTGATAAATCAATTAATCTGAATATAAAAAGTCTCAATTACTTATTATTTTATTTAATTGGCAGCCTATTTTTAAAAAGATATAATTCTGTGTATACAAATGTATTTTTATATACTAAAATATGCAAACATAAGTTTATTTTAAAATGTTTTTTGGGGTTTTTACATCTAACATATTTAATATAATATTTGAATAATTAGCTTTTTAGCTTTACTAATGATGACATTAAATCCTTTTTTAATTATTAATCTGTTGTTTTATAATATACTTTTTATCACACAATATAATTGAGTCTTTATATATGAAAATATGTAGCTCGCCTTTATGTAGGGAATCATTGACAATGGAATCATCATATTTGAGGGTCCCTGACATTAAAAAAATGTTTGAAGACCCCTGGTATAAGTAATAGTAATTATGCTGCTACAGAATCAGCAGAACAAATCTCTTTTGGACCAGTTATCTTTCCAATGTTTTTCCCTGCATCCCTTGTATTCTCCAAACCCCATAGACTGATGAATCCTTTCAGTGTGGAACAAGCATCCCCCACAATTTCTTTTTCCATCTACAGTGTATCTGTTTCTATGTTTGTTTGTACAGTGTGCAGGAAATAGCTTGGCCCAATCTAAAATGTAGTGGGCGTCTGCAGTGTTCTAAATGGAGCAGCAAATTCTCAGCAACAATGAAGAACATGTCTCTATTATTCCGCTAACGTCTGTTTAATGAAAACAGATCCACTTTTTGGGAGCATCCCCAGGTAGTTCTTTGAAAAGGCTTAGCTTTGATGAATAAATTGCATGTTTTGAGATGTTCCTAGAGTTTCTTTTTCCCTGTACAATTCCAAACATGAGCTTATAGAGGAATCGTGTAGGGAGCTTATGTCCTCTATGATGAGTTCTGTGTTTGGGCAATTGAGTATTACTTTTGTAGCAGGGTGCCTTTTTGTTTGTTTGCTCTTTGTGCCTCAGACTTATTAATAGTGTTGGAGAGTGAGAAACACTACTAGCGTTCCTACTAACTTGACTACATTTTTCAATTTGCTTTTAGTTTTCAAACTAAAGTAGCTTTTGAGTTATGCAGTAAGTTATGTTGTCAATATTGAATCAGGCTTTCCTTAGAATTTCTTAAGTAGTGTTGGGAGGTCAGATTCATTTTAGTCAATCAGTTTCATGTAGGTTTTACTTTTTGTTTGTTGTTGTGTAGATTTGTGTGCTCAGAGCTGGTGTCATCCTAATTTAGAGGCTCATTCATCTAGGAAATAAACTTGATGAAACTACTCGCCATGTTGAGACTCCATGACCCTTATTTTAGATCAGTAACCCACAGATTATCAAACCGTTCTGCTCACAGTCTAAATAAATTTTGGTTCATTTCAAATATTGGCTTTCAAAGCAGTCATTTGAACTGGACATCTAGAACTAAAGACCTTGGATCTCTGAAGAGCATTTGTACTCTAAGAGGAGTGAGATACACACAAGTGATGTTTCTAGGACACAAATGGCTTACACCGCACGTCACCTCTCTTTCTTTCTTTTTAGGGTTACCATCGATCCAACCACTTCATCGCCACTCAGGGTGAGTATCTTTGTATGGACAAGACTTGTGGATGGATAGATGGATGTGTGTGTGTGTTTATATGGTTCAGTCTGGCAGTGTCCTATCCCAGGAGGGAGAGCCTCTTTCTTCTCTTCAGTCTGAGCCTTTCTGTTTGTGTGTGTGTGTGTGTGTGTGTGTGTGTGTGAGAGAGACTGAAACCTTCAGAACACAGAGATCCTCCAGATGGAAACTAATGAGTTCTGATCCAGGAAATTATAGAGGTGTTTGAATAGAGAATGCAGCAGAGTCAGAATTACCACCTGCTGTCTTCTTACCCGAGATCCCCATCAAAACCACCAGCACAATGACTGCAGGACCTTGGCTCATCTCAGACAGATTGTGTGAACTGCAAAATCATTTTCCTAATATTTTCGTCTTGTTTTTGAATAATAGAACATCTGTAGAATCATTTGACCTTTACATCCTTTATTTGTTTTTATGTCATTTGCAATTTTGCTCTCCATTCAACCATAAACATCCCTCAATTTAAAAAAGGGGTAAGAAAAAGAAAAATCAATTCAATATGAAACCTTATCTTAAATTCTTATGCAATTTTGTTCTGAAGGAAATGTATTTATTTATTTTTAAGAAAGGTTTAAGGATATTTTTTACTGGAAAACAAGACAAAAATACAGCTCAATAAATTATTTTTGCAGAGTGAGGACATTCAGGGACATCCTTGATTTGAAAAATTTTATGGGACAGATTTACTAACAGCACGCACCTGTGTAAACCCTCTTTTAGCAACAGTATCTAAAGAGGGTGGACTTTTGTTTCCTCGGACGCTGCAACGTTCGTGATTTAACGTCATGCTCTGCAGCGTCTTTTTAAAAAACAAAATTAGACACATAACAAATAATAATATATCTAAAATGTAAAAACATACAATCTATTCCACTATCCTGCAGTGATGCGGTTTAAAATGATGTTCTTTTAATTCAGCTAAGAGGTCATGCTGTTACATACTGTATTGATCTGCTGTTGCTCACACGGTGTCACGTGATGCTAATACGCAGGTCAGAGTTCACAAGCTTGAACATTGGAACGCAGCGAAATGCGAAAACTTTTCGCTCTGGCTTGTGTTTCCGGTCTGACGCATTCACATGCATATGAATATAAGTCAATGGAACGATAAGTGCAGTGTGACCGCCCCTTTACCCATTTTGTGCCTGTGTTGTTAGTAGATTACCCACACCTGGTTATCATCGGTTCTGCTTGTTTGCTACCCTACGCTAATTTTTGCTCCACTTGGTCGGTTGTGTTGGTCTTTATAGAAACGCATTTGCTCTGAAAATATGGTGCCATATTTCACGTTTTATTGTTTATATATCTTGAAAGTAGTTGTTTAATAAGTAGAACGATGCACAGTCTGTGTGGTCAAAGACAGTAAAACATTGAAAGACCATAAAACCTGAAATCACCTACATTCGGATACCAGCCAACTGTCCTTACTAGGAAACCGACTTCATGAATATACTAAACAATGTATTACTTTAATTCTCAGCATGCAAAAAGATATCTGTAGCTTAGTTTCCAAAGAATAGAAGTCATTGGAAATTCCCCACCATGACAGAAGAAACAATGTGTGTGCATGTGAGAGAAACATCAGACATGAACCGCCCTCTATCCCTTTCGCAGCTCTACTAAAACAAGGTCACCCTCTTCTCTCATCGTTTCAGATCTCCCATAAATAAATCATTACATGTTTGTGGTTTGTCTGTCTTTCCCCCTAATTGAATTTCGAGGCAGACTCAATTGATGGGAGAAATTAGCTTTTTCTATCAGAGAGCCACATCCTGCTGAGGTTAAAAATTGTTCCATTCACCAGAAATGTCTGCTATTGAATTACTCCGTGTGAGGCTCTGGATTACTGAACTGCCTTATAACATGCAATGACACTTGGTAAATTAAACCCGCCGTCTGGAGCACTGGCTGCCATTCATTGAATATGTGTGTGTATTTATGTCTTTGTGTGTTTGCAGGGCCCAAGCAGGAGACAGTGTATGATTTTTGGAGGATGGTTTGGCAAGAAAACTGCTTTAGTATCGTCATGATCACCAAGCTAGTGGAGGTGGGCAGGGTATGTTCTAGATCCTTCCTCATCTGCACACTAACTCATCAACTAAAGACACTCCTCATTCACAACAACCCTAAACATTTCATTCAGTCATCACTCAAAATCATTGTGTGTTTGTGGGTCTGTTACACTTATGTGTGCTTGGAAATTGATTTTACTGTCATTTTCCATTCATCATTCATGGTCACTTTTTTCTTGATAAAACTGCAGTTTTGGAGATATTACGTTTTTATACTGTATGTGATTGCTGTACGCACAAAAATGTACCATTTAACACCATGAAAATACAGGGTTTATTTGGACTTTGGAGTATCATGTAAATACCATGCTCTATGAATATGATAATCATCCTTACATGATGTTCGGTTATGATAGTGCTCTGATATATAGCAGATTACCATATTCATGTTCCATAAAATGTACAATGTCATGTAGGGAAGCACTTATGCATATATCTGTGACATACAGGTACATATATCAGCTGATTTAGAGCTTTTTAATTTGTTAATTTATTGTATTACTGGATATTTCGTATTAAAAAGACCATGCGCATTGCTGCTGTTTGACATGGTAGCCATCATATGACACTCAATCTTTTAATAACACATTTAAATATAATCTTCAGCAAATCCCAAAATGAATATCCATTTTCTCACTGTACATTATAATGCCTAAATTCACTTGTACAGTAGCATTTATGATTAATTTTAGTTTTCAGTGTTTTATTTCTAATTTATTTAGACAAAATGGTGTAGAATTTTACTATCTACTATGACATGAAAATGATAACTTGGGTCCAAAAATCCATGGTACTACTACATGATACTTTATTGTTACAGCATTTAATATGGTATCTATTAAAGTCCAGTGATATTATCATCGGATGCCATCACTGTACTAACACAATACATTTGTTACGTGCAGTACAGTACACTTATCATGTGCTCGCATTATATAAATATGTCTGTTTTGCTGTCAAACTCAAAATGAGATTTGAAATATCATAATTCCCACACTCATGTAATGCATTCTGCTCCCTTGTTTTGTGGCCCACTCGTTCCAGCCTTTTTAAATCACCTCCTTTTCTTCCTCCGACATAATTTCCTCTTTCATTTTCCTCTCCACACCCGCATCAGCCCCTTCAGTGCTTCGGAGACAGCGTCTGCTGCCAACAGTCCTCTTAACGGCCCCTCCCTACCCTCTTATGAAATTGGGGCTCTATTATGAAAAATACGCTTTCCTTTTTATGATAAAAGCTGTGAACAGCAGGGATAAATGGATGATGGCTTAGGTCCGACAGCAAATCTAACTGTCCGTGTAACGGTAATAGGCGTGTAGATATAAACCTGGTTTACAGTACACAAGGAGGGAGTTCTTTCACTTCATCAGTTTGATTGCTGTAAAGCTTTAACTCAGAGACCTGAAGATTTAAGATATAAGTATAATATATCAAATAAAAATCTGTTGTTTCTAGCTTTTGGTAATGTATACATCTCTGTTTATGTATTTGCTTTAAAATATCTTAAGATGATTAAAAATAATCAAGTTTTTTTTTTTTTTTTCTGTGTAGCATTGAATTAAATTTATTCAAAGAATTAATTCAAGTTCACGCTTAGACAGTTTGAACTGATACAGGAAAATCAATCAATCAAATTTACAGAATTTAATACCATTTTTGCTCAATACATTTTAAATAAGAGAGGCTGTCGAAAACATCTGTCTTAACACTTTCATACTAACACAAGAATCATGAAACTAATGTAATAACGTGCTTTTTAAGAAACTTAATTGTGCATTAAAATCTTCACAATATTCATGATGTTGTTTCATTTTATATTGCCAGCAAAACCATTTGAAATATACAGTATCATATATCACCCAGCGCTAGTATCATGCTGCTGTGGACCTCTAATGTTTTCTAACCTGAGTTTGTTTATTTTGGTTTGTCTTTCAGGTGAAATGCTGCAAGTATTGGCCAGATGAGTCAGAGATGTACGGAGACATTAAGATCACACTGCTGAAGACTGAAACTCTGGCGGAGTACACAGTGCGAACTTTTGCCCTGGAGCGGGTATGAAATGATTTCTCTTCCTCTAGAGACAGGACAGGAAATGATGGGGAAAAGAAGGGTTGCATCTCCCACATGAGCACCCCACCACCTCTAAGCCACGGCTCCAACACGCTCTTATTTCTCACATAGCAACATGATTTGCGCTACCATTTGATATGATGCGATCTATTATGCACGAGTTAATGTACAGTCAACAGGCCATTATCACAAAGTCAATGCAGACAGGGTGATCAGGTCTTGTATCTCCAATCTTGTATCATGTTACTCCACATTACCCTGCTTATTACATGGCTGCTTAACAAATAAATAAATAAATAAAATGGACATGAATTATTGATTTGAGTTGAAATAATTTTGTTATGTGAGAAGAAAGTGTCAGTGGAGTGATATGAGAGACATGAAACTATCACAGCCATGTCAGAAATCAATTTTAATTTATCATCCATTCAGTTTAGCATCATGATACAAAACGATTTGATCTCAGACTGCCATGATTGATCAATTAGAATCAAGTATTTCTGGCCCTTTAATAATCTCTCATATGTGTTGCTTTGAGCACTGCAGAGATTTTATGTAATCTGGATTACATAATCAGATTAAAAAAAATTAAATACTTGTAATTAGACTGTATTATGTTTTAAAATGTTCATTTGTTTTGTTCAGTTACTTTTTTATTGATTACATGATTAACTTAATATTCACAAAATGTCAGTAAATTCATTGATTCTTCCTAATTTATCTTTTAAATTTTCCTTTCTAAAAAAAAAAAGCACACAAATACCAGCCACTAGTCATGCCACTATAATTACATGTAAAATTGAGATGCAATAAAGAATAAAATAAATGAAAAATAAATAAATACAATAAAATATCAAATAAAATAAAATAAATGATTGCATCTTTTAGTTAAAGTTTTATTTTGCTTGTTTTAATTAATTTTTATTTATTTTTGTATTTAACATTTTTAAGATTAATTATTAGCTTTTCACTGACCCCCCTGTAGTTCCTTCATAAACCCCAGTTTGGGAAGTCTTGACGTAATGTTTAATGCACTTCATGTTGTTGATGGTATAAGATTATCCTATTCAAATCAATGATAAATGTGTTAGGTCAAAAGTAATCAAAAAGTACCTTAAATGTGGAAGGTGATAGATTACGTTCCTAACTACAATTTTCATAATGTAATTTATATTCAGTAATGAACGACAATTTTTAAGTAATCTACTGAGCACTGTTGATACGTATTGGTTCTTTGCTAGGATTAGGGTAGAATGTGAATTGTATGTAGGTGTGCACCCGTTTTGCGTGTGTGTGTGTGTTAGTAGAGAATTTGGAGTGACAGCCCTTTAAATGAAATGGAGAGAAGTGCCTGATACCCAGCAGAGGCCCACCGAGCTGTCTGTTCCAGGATTAGAGCTGCCTCATCTCAGAATGCTTTATGGCGGGCACATTAACTAAAGCATCTCTTTCTCTCTTCTCTCATTATCTCTCCCTCTCTCTGATACAGTGGGCTAAATGTGGGTGCGTTTTCAGAAATTAGCTCAATTTAACCTCCTCCACCTCACCCCCCGTCTTCTCTTATCGTCCTCTTTGCTGCCCTGTGGAGGCGCAGTTCTGTCGACAGCCTTTGATGTGAGTTTTGCGCTTGCCACGGCCCTGTCAATCAAACACGGGCTGTGGGTGGAATGATGTGCTTGTGTGTGTTTGGCGAATGTTGGGGAAGGTTTCTCTGCGTAACCATCAGACAGGCTTTAGGCTGAAGCTTTCCTTGTGTGTATTTAAACAGATGGGCAATTGGGATGTAGTAATAGGAAGTCTCTTAGTGTCCTGTCGGGTAGACGTACGCACCTCCCCTGAGTGGGACCACAGAGCTGGGTGTTTATTTCACTGTCGCTTTTGCTAATTCATCTGAGTTTGCCTGGGTGTCTTTGAGCCATAAGGAATACAAACTCCAGAAGTTAGTCACCTCAGATTTTTAAGGCAATAGGAATTTTCTTTTTCATCCTATAAAAACAGTCCAGTTGCGATTTTCCTCGATTAAATAAAAATAGTATTAAAATTTTAAATTTTTTGCGTATCTATGTTGGAGCCATGGTGTGGTGGTATGCCCTTACACATTGAGCAAAAGATGCTTGTATGGACATTTCGGGTTTAAGTTTCTTATATCTCAATGTTTCTTTAATTAAAATGGCTAAAAATACAAATACAAATTAATTATGATTAAATTGTGGAGCCTGTTTGTCTTTCAGAGAGGATACTCCGCCAAACATGAAGTGTGTCAGTTTCACTTTACATCGTGGCCTGAGCATGGAGTCCCATACCATGCCACGGGTCTGTTAGCCTTCATCCGGCGGGTCAAATCCTCCACGCCACTCGATGCAGGGCCTGTGGTGGTCCACTGCAGGTATGGAGCTCTGTATTTCATCATATTAGAACTGCTTATGTTTGTCAGAAAGAAATGTATAAATATGTCTGTTCAAAATCTCACCAATGCTGCATGTATTTGATCAAAAATACTGTAAAAACAATGATATTGTAAAGCATTATTACAATATAAAACAACTGTTTTCTGTTTGAATATATTTTAAAATGTAATTTATGGCAAAGCTACATTTTCAGCAGCCATTATTTCAGTCTTCAGTGTCACATGATCTTTCAGAAATCATTCTAATATAATGATTTGGTGCTCAAGTAAGATTTTGTATTATATATTAATGTTGAAAACAATATTTTTATGTGTAATTCGCATTATTTTTTGTGTAACGTGTAAGACTGTTTTAGGATTCTTTGATAAATAGAAAGTTTAAAAGAACAGCATTCATTTGAAATATAAATAATTTGTATATGTCTTTACTGACTCTTTTGATCAATTTATTACATACTCCCTGAAAAAAACTACTTAGTTACTTACCTTAATTACTTAAAACTTACTTTCCACAAACTTTTGAAAGGTATCTGTGTGAATGTATACCTGAATATATACGTTTATATAATATAAAACCAAAGAAACTGCTTGTGAAATGTTTTGCTTGAAAATTGTGCTTGTGCTAACTTTCCTTCAAATACTCCAAGGTAACTTAAAGAATATAGTGGGACTATCATGTTACATGCTCAAAAACCTGATGTGACCATGATAGATGTCCAAAAATATGGTTTTACTATTGTACCATGTCAAAAACCCATGCTTTTTGGTACTTTTTGTTAAGTTTTTGATGTCAGCTGTACCATGGGACTTTGAAGGTTCACATCCCTCCATGTCATACAGGACTTGTGACAGCTGCCTTAAAACTTTACCAGCCTGATCTTTAGTTCATGTCCATCAAAGAAAAAGCCAATGTCATCATTTTTGAGGATCATCTTGCTATCTGTCTTTCGTTCTCCCTCTTCAGTGTGGGAGCAGGCAGGACAGGCTGCTATATCGTGCTGGATGTAATGCTGGACATGGCGGAGTGTGAAGGAGTGGTGGACATCTACAACTGTGTGAAGACCCTCTGCTCTCGCCGCATCAACATGATCCAGACAGAGGTGCAGCTTCTCACATGTTTCCCCATAATTCCCTTTAACCAACTATTGCAGGAGACTTATTACATGACATCCCTTGTGTTTGCATTGTCATAAGCTCTGTAGGAGTTGCTATGAATATTCAGAATGTTTAGCCTTGGAATTCAGTGAAAAGTGTGTATTGATAGGTGTGAACTGCAAATAATCATCTCCGTCGCATATGTCCGCTCTGCACAGGCAAGTGCCTTTGCTTAGATGTTCCGAAATTTGCATATCCAAACTTTATTATGTAAATCCCACAGTCATTTGACAGTTTAAAACATTAGTAATTATTTACCAGATGCTTTAATTAAATCCATCCGCAAGGGTTTATGTAGAGCGATGTATACACACGCAGTGCACTTTGAAACATGCCACAGTGTTGTGTTTATATACTGAAACATTGAGGTTAAACAAATTCTGTTATCGGTGCCTGTGCATTGTCTCTGTATTGTGCTTTGTCTTGCATGTATTCTCACTCCTCCTCCAGTCCTCTCTTTTCTATTCTCCTCATTCCTTTTATAATCTTTATTTACTTGATCTATCAATGGTGTTTTCTCAGAAGGAAGACAGTGCCTCATCCAAAAATCCAGTTGAGAAAATTAAACTAAATGAAAGCAAATATTATGAAATAATAGATGAAATCTGTTGTAACACCAGCAGAAAGTTCTTCCAAGGGAGGCCTCGCTTGAGCTCATTTCAAAATAAATGTAAAGAAAAATCACAGAAAGCAATGCCTCCTTGTCATTGTGATTGGCTGATTAATGCATTAAAGGATACTCCATCCCAAAATGAAAATTTTGTCATTAATCACTCACCCATATTTCATTCCATAATGAAAATTTTTTCATTAGTCTTTGGAACACAATTTAAGATATTTTGGATAAAAACCTGGAGGCTTGAGACTGTCCCATAGACTGCCAAGTAAATAACAGTGTCAAGGTCCATAAAAGGTATGAAAGTCATCAACAGAATACTCCATCTGCCATCAGACGTGCACTCTGGGTTATATGAAGTGATGGGAACACTTTTTGCAAGCGAAGTAAACAAAAATTTGCTTACAAAAAGTATTCTCGTTGCTTCATAACGTTACGGTTGAATCACTGATGGCAGATGGAGTATTCTGACGACAACTTTCATACCTTTTATGAACCTTGACACTGTTATTTACTTGGCAGTCTATGGGACAATCTCAAGCCTCCAGGTTTTCATCCAAAATATTTTAAATTGTGTTCCGAAGAACAGAGCTTTTATGGCTTTGGAACGACATGGGGGTAAGTGATTAATGACAAAATTTTCATTTTGGGATGGAGTATCCCTTTAATGTCTTGACTATCATCACCTATCAGCACACAACAGCAGATTCACATGAATGCGTTAAACTTGATGGAGTAATAGCACCCACTCAGACATTATCACTTTCAGTGGCGTCTGAATCCAAATTTGAAGTCTACAGCAAGCCATGTGTAGTTATGTCTTTGCTTTCTCTCTCTATATAACAGGAGCAGTACATATTTATTCACGATGCCATCCTGGAGGCGTGCCTGTGCGGGGAGACGGCCATCCCGGTAAACGAGTTTGCCCTGGCTTACAAAGAGATGCTGAGGGTGGATTCTCAGAGCAACTCTTCACAGCTACGAGAGGAGTTCCAGGTCTTTGTCAACAATATAAAACAATATATCGGTTTATCCTTTCTCCCCAAGGTCTTGATTGTGAGATCTCATTGGTGCACATGACTGTACATTTAAACACTGGTTTTGGCTGTGTCACATTGTGAAGCAGTTTCACAGTCAGTGGTGGCAGACAAATTGCTTGTCACCTGAAATGAACAGGGCAGAAAGTTTGTGCTTTGAAAGTTAAAGTTGTTTACATCATAAATTAAACTCTTATTTCCAAAGATGAAGGGAAATTACATTTTTCAGATTCCTCTACAAGTAAATAACTTTCTATGAAGTTCTATAAATGCTAAATCTGTTCGATGGGGCGAAGCAAGGTTGACGGCAGCAGTCAAACAAGACTCTGAGCTGCACAAAGTGTGACACACCCGCTACCCGTAGATTAATGATCAATACTGTTGAATAAATGCATTTTGAGTGTGTCTAGACATTCAGAGGACATTTAAATAATCTTTTCGACTTCAACAAAAAGATGCCTGCTGCAACATGGGGCCATTCTGTAGCGTATGTACACCTACACACATAACAATGAGAAAACTGAGCTGTAATAAATGACAGAATGTTGGAAACACTTTCAGAACTCAGAATCTTTCATTTCATTTGTATACGCTGGAAACGTGGGCATCTTGGGTGAAGGTTCTTGAGTAGGAGGCTATTGATTACAGAAGTTTAATTGTTTTAGTAGACTTTCGAACATAAATAATAAAGGTAGTAGTGCAAAATGTGTAATAGAAGAAATACCTTGCATTCCATGTCCATTGGGAGCAGTAGTCAGCCGTGTTTCACTTTGCCACAGATCCTCAGGGAGCGAAAGGCCGGTGAAGGTTATTTAATAAAAGATGTACCACTCCACATGTGTTGCTGAGAATACTTTTATTGATTCAGAGGAAGGCAGGCAGAACTATCCTTGCTCTCCTGCACTTACCTCTACATTGCAGTTTTTTTTTACTTTACTTTCCAGGTGAATTATAATGCATTCCTTATAGGCAATTTTTTTTTCCTGAGGCTTTGAAAGGGAAGTACAGGAAGGCAGCTTTAGATTACAGAGTGTAGATTGTGCTATAGTTATTAGGTGCTGATGGAGGATATTATAATGGGTTTTGTATATAAATATTTTTGATGTTTATGTAGACATCATCTTTTCTGTTGAATTGTTGTTAGAGGTTCCTTTGGCTGTAGTGGAGAACAGCAAATCTCTTTACCTTTTGGTTTGCACAGGCAGTGACAGTCATGGTTTTTTCTGACATTGATGAGTTCATAGAAACTATTTATTGTGTATGATGTTGGCCTGATATGCAGTTTTGTTTGGTACTGTAATAGCAGTAATAGTTTAGACAAGTGAGATTTAATGCATGTTAAAGTTGGTTTCAGAAGCTGTTGTTGGAATTGGGGCACATCTGCGGTCACCAGATGCACAATACTATTAGTGCATAATGGAAACCTTCATAATCACCAGTGTGCCAGCAGGAACCATTTTTGTTTTCTACTCAGCTTTCTTTCTTTTTCTTTCTTTCTTTCTTTCTTTCTTTCTTTCTTTCTTTCTTTCTTTCTTTCTTTCTTTCTTTCTTTCTTTCTTTCTATCTTCTTTTTTTCCTTCTTTCTTTCTTTAGCCTTTTCATTTTGTTTTTAGGATTTTTCCTGCTTTTTGTGGAAAAACAAAGAACTTTACATAATTGCATCTTAATTTCTCCCGATTGTGACTTTATATTTCACAGTGTTACTTTATTTCTTTTAATTACTTTATATCTCTAAATGTGACTTTGTATCTCACAGCTGTCTTAATTTCTTATTTTAAACTTTTATTTCACTTATTTATTTATTTATTAGTTTATTAGTGTGTTAGTTTATTTGTTTACTCTGAAGCAGAAACAGGCCTCAGTAGTTTTTGTTCATTTTTTAGGGTTTTTTCCCCTGCTTTTCTTCTCTCTCTTCTAATGAAGAATCAAATTTAGTCTTTAGAGATAAAATGGCTTGATGTGCTTCCAGATCTCAACGCCTTCCCCAGTCCAAAACAGCATTTCAAACAGTGTTATTTTAGTATTATTTATATACTATATATTATATAGTTTAAGTTTTCATTTAAGTTTATGTTTCTGTGATAATGTGATTGTTATTTTAAATGATGTATTTATTTTATTTTAGTTGCCAACATTTCTTAAGTTTTTTTTTTTTTTATTGTTTATTTTTTTTAGTTTTTCATGTAAAATTTTGTGTAGCTTTTTGTTTGTTTGTTTGTTTTTTCATTTTACAAATTGCTAAACATTTTCAGTTACAAAAAATAATAATAATAATAGTTAATCTTTAGGCAAAACACATTATATAAACACTGATTTGAAATGTCTCGTTATGAACTTCTGCAACTTTTTGATGTCATATACTTTAGATGCATCATCACCATAATAAACCTACTGACCTCAGTGAAGTCTCAAGCAAAGAAAAAAATACTACAAATCCTATCCTCAACATCAGTGTTCCATTTCTGTTTCCCTCAGACACTGAACTCGGTGACTCCTCATCTGGATGTCGAGGAGTGCAGCATTGCCTTGTTACCACGAAACCGCGAGAAGAACCGCAGCATGGATGTTCTCCCACCTGACAGGGCCCTCGCCTTCCTGGTGACCACTGAGGGAGAAAGTAACAACTACATTAATGCGGCACTGATGGATAGTTTCCACCGGCCTGCTGCCTTCATTGTAACCCCTCACCCGCTGCCCGGCACGACCTCTGACTTCTGGAGGCTGGTGTTTGACTACGGCTGCACCTCTGTAGTCATGCTGAATCAGCTGAACCAATCAAACTCTGCCTGGGTAAGTGAAAGCACAAGAAGTTCCACTAAAAACCGTGCCCAAGAGGACTTTGGGAGTTTTTCTTCAAAATACATCTTTATCGGTTGCCTTTTTGCATTCACATCATCACATGTCCTTTGAAGTCGTTTAAGCTATTTTGTCCCCAGCTTCTCTTAATCTCCCTGTGAAATGTTCTATATTCATAAGCATATAGTCAAGTCTCATTTACATACAGCTTCCCTTTGAGTTTGCGGAGTGGCGTTCCGGTGCTCTTCTCGATCTCGGCTCTCTGAAAACCCTGACGTGCGCTAACATGCCGGCAGTTACTCAGTGTCACTCTCGCAGTCGATCTGTTCCCTTTTCTCTCTGTGGTGGATTAACGTCTCTCCCTCTTTTTCATTCGCATGATTGCTCTCTGCAGTCCATAAGTATTAATATTTATCACCTCACTTGCTTCGCTGTCATTAATGTTCTTCTTCTTTCATGCCTATTCTCACCGTCCCCGCCCGTTTAATTTCAGCTCAGTTTGGTTTAGTAAGGCTACAGCGTTTCATATGTATGCATGATGAATTCTAAGGCTGCAACATATTCCAAATACAGATGAGTCAAAATATTGATTCGATTGAATCTCATGTATTTCATTTCAAATTCTTAGATTGAAATCCCTGTGGGTTTTTAGATTATGGTTAATTATGCTTGATCATCATAATTTCAGCAGCTATACTGTAAAATATACTTACTTCAGAAGCCTCTTCTTTCCAAAACCCATTTCCCTCTAGAACCTTTTTTATTTTCCCATGCAGAACTTTTTTTCCTCAGAACACCTGTCAATGTAGAATCCTTTTCCCTTTAGTAGATTTTCTTTCAGAATCCCATTCCTGCATAAACCCCTGTTCTTCAATCGCATTCCTTCTAAAACCACTTTCCACTTTTTCCTCTTCAGAACCACTTTTCCTCCCAAATCCATTTCCCTTTTCTTCTCTATTCTTCTGTTTTTAGTTTAAACATTCCATGAAGTGGGAACATGATTAAAACACCTATAAAAGAAGCATGACCGTGAAAAAAAAAGTCATCAGGATCTTATAATGCTAAATTATGGCATATATATGTATATATATTGTCTATGTGTCTCCTTATTTGTTAATTCCTATGTCTCATTCTGTTTTCTTCTATCTTTCCAGCCTTGTGTGCAGTACTGGCCCGAACCAGGTCTTCAGCAGTATGGTCCTATGCAAGTGGAATTTCTGTCCATGTCTGCAGATGAGGACATCATCACCCGGCTTTTCCGGGTCAAAAACGTAACAAGAGTGAGTTCCATTAATGATAATTTACTTTCTTACTTATAAGTGTTTTTTTTTCTCACATTACCTCATTATATTGCAACCCTAGCAGACCCTTAAGTTTACTCACTTCATCCTTTTGGGACTCTAAAGGTATACGTAAGGTAAAAAGTCATCCAGCTGTGCAAATGAGCCTCTTAATTTTCTTTCTTAAAATGCGAAGTAGATTCCAATGTAATTTCCTAGGAGAATTCCTTGAATTACCACCACAGGGTTTTAATGATATTCAGCGATAATACATTTTTCATACCTTGGAACCGGTTGATCATTATGTTGTGCCATTTAACCATCAGCTTAATACCCCAAGTTTGAAAAGTGCGGAAATTGATACTTTTATGTAATATTTAAAAAGCTTTGAAAGCATTCTGAGGCCTTTTATATTACTCTGTTGGCTATTATGCCATGTTACATTCAGATCACGCTTTAATAAACTACAAGATAAAGTGGTATAATAAATAGGGTTTGTCAGTCCAATATATTTTGTCAGCCAAAGCTACAAGAGCAATTAAAGAACAGAGGAAAAGCTATTTCAAAATATCCATTTTCATACCATCAGCACATGACACTTCATATGGCGGCACTTTCGCAGGCAAGGACAGATGCTGAAATAAGTTTTCATAAGCCTGCAGATATGAAATATACATTAATGAGCGTGCCACAGAAGGTCATTTTTTACCACTTTTAAGTTGCCCCAGCTTGTCATTATTGGAAGGGCCAATTTTGTTCTGTTTTGCTCTGCAAATGTTTTATAGCAGTGCTCTTTGCCTAATAGATGCCTGCATTTTTCTCTCAGCTCGATGTACTTTTGACAGATGTTACAGTGTTTTAATGCTTTTGCATGCAGCGTGTCTGTGGAGCGTAAGAAAAACTAAGGCGATTGGGGGGGGGGGGGCATTTCCAGTGCTGTAGAGGGAATTAAGGGGGTGTGTGTTATTCAAATGTGACATCTCTATTACTTAGATTATGTGGTAGAGAATGTGTTACTGTTTTTGTATGCTCCTGCTTTTAAACAGTGCTCTTTCTGTGTTGTTGCATGTCTGCTGAAGAGACTTGTGTTTTGAAAACGCCTATAAATATGGGCATTCATGGATTGTGATTATCCAGGAAATCTTACATGTTAATGGAAAAATTAAATCTTGCATATTAGTTTAATCCTCCATATTATGTTTGATGTGCTTGGTTTATTTAATGATTGATTAAACAATAGATAAACAAGACATGGTTTGTAGGCTTGTAGATTATTGATGTACAGCAGGGTAAAGGATATTTAGGAGAACATTGGAATGTTTCCAAACCTATTTATTTTTTTTATTTTTTTTCTGGCTAATCAACAGAGAATTTTAAATTGTCAGCTTTGGGATGGGTTATTTAATTTTGCCGAAACTTAATGTTGACTTAAAATTATTAGTGAGGTGCATAACCCATGTAATTCCTGGTTTGTGTTAGAAAAAATTATTTACTGGAAAAATTGCCTTAAATTTCGATTACATTCTCTATTCTGTAAATCAGACACAATATACACCAACAATCAATGAGCATTATTATCAATGAAAATGGCTTGATTTTCATTTAAAATTCCTTTAATTTGAATATAACTTCATAATACACCCTAATTTAATGTCTTCTGGTGTCTATGTGTGTCCTAGCAATTGTTTACAAATTGGAAGAACATTTTGGCAGAAAAATCATTATGTCAAACTTGTTGAAGTGTGTCGTTCAGCTATGGTCAGTGTGCTGACTTCCTCACAGCAACCCTCAGGGCAGTTTTGGGGTGTGCCTCAGGGCTCTATATTAATTCCACCTGTGTTTCAAGCCAAAGTAGGCATCTGTTTCTTCCCCACCCAAGCGAAACTCTTTCCCAGCAGACTCATTCATCACAACCTAAACACTGCTGAGTTGGCACTGCTGAGACCTCAGCATGGAGAACAGTCCTATGCTACTGTACACATTCATAAACAAGCCCAAATGCACAGCTGGTGATGCATTACTGATTGTGACCTTTCCATTTCCCCATCTCATCCATGTGAACTGCAGGAGGGTCAGCTGGTCGTGTGCCAGTTCCAGTTCCTGCGCTGGTCTGCATATCGTGACGTGCCTGACTCCAAAAAGGCCTTCCTCAACCTGCTGGCCAGTGTGCAGAAGTGGCAGAGGGAGTGTGGGGAAGGTCGTACAGTAGTCCACTGCCTGTGAGTAGTATTGTGTGACATCCCACACATCCCACAAATCTAATTTGTTTTATTAATTTACAGCCTGCTGAATTTCATTTTGAACAATGTCTCTTAAGTGATTTCATTTGATTTGTTATAATCTTAAAGTTAAATAAAATTAGTTACTGTATGTCTACAAACTTTTTGTTTTCCGTAGTCTTAATGCAGATAAATTAAGCAAACTTCCATTTTGCAAATTAAATTTGCACACAATTAAATTAGGTTGTGACAATGTGATCAAGAATTGTGTTGCATTAGCTGCTTTTAATTAGCTAAACTGAAGAAAAAGTTGCTCTTTTTGAGCACATTGCTTTTAATATTTCTTTGTTAATGTTTTGGTTCGATTATTTGCATTCTGTCTATTGATTTTCCCTGCACAGTAATACATACCTGCAACTGTATGTTGTAATCTGTCATAAGCTTTATGCACTGCTAATCAGATACAGACAAATGATACAAAAAAAAAGCTTAATGGTGCAGTCCTGCTGTGCTTAACTACATCTTTTACTTCCACCATGTGTCCTCTACAGCTTGTCATTGATTGATGTTTCCCCAAGCAAGTGATGCAAACAAACCTTTTTTTTTTTCTACTTGCCCGGTGAGATGTATGTGTAGTCTAGCAGGTGCACCGGCACTCTTCATCAGTAATACAGGTAGTGGAAGATCCATGAGCCTGTGTGTTTTAAACACTTCACAATTTGAGATTTTATTATCTTATAATTCATTTGGTGATAAAGTTTTTCATTAAATTTAGTGTGAATGTAAATTGAAGTGGCCACATCCAACATGAAGTAGAATTGGTGCTTACACTACATTCAAAAGATTGAGGTCAGATTTTTATTTTATTTTTTTAAAAGAAATTAATACTTTTATTCAGCAAATATGTAAAATTTCTAAAAAGTGATAGTAAAGCCATACTGTCACAAAAGTGTTTTTTTATTTAGAGAATTCTGAAAAAAATATCACATGTTCCAAAAGCATATTAAGCAGCACAACTGTTTCCAACATTGATAATAAATTAGCATATTAGAATAATTTCTGAAGGATCATGTGACAATGAAAAGTAATGGCTGATGAAAATTCAGCTTTGCCATCATAGGAATAAATTAAATATTAAGGTGAATTTAAAATAGAAAAATATTTATTACAATTGATATTATTTCAATTTATTTTAAATTCTAATAATATTTCACAATATTACTGTTTTTACTGTATTTTTGATCAAATAAATGCAGCCTTTGCAGGGACGTGGGAACTATATTGTGAGAGGGGGGGCGGGATTCTTTGGGGGTGGGGGGGGGGGGTGTTAGTGTAGGCCTATAGTAGGCTGTGTTATGTATCCTGATTGACTTTATGATTAGTTAAATCTTTTTTGCACATGCATCGCCACAGAGTTAACCATTTCAGACAGTACAGGACAGCCTCTGTCTCGTTCACTTCACGTCTGTGGGTGTTACGCACAGCTCAGTGTGGCCCAGGCACGGCGCCAGGATTTCCGGTTTTGGATGGGCCAGACCAATCGTGGGTGGGCCTTAAATTAAAAATGTTAAAAAAAAAAAATAAAAAAAAAAAAAAAAACATTTATCCAATCACTGCTTAACCTAATAAATAGCCTGTTATAGTATATAACAGACTATTTATTACTGTTATATTATCTGTGCGTTATACATAATATAGATTTTAATAGCTTGATGCTCTTTAAAATATTTTGTTGCATTGTTAAAAGTTTCCGGTGCATAGGACAGACCTATCCGCGATTCGCTCTCCAAGGTTCTGACCAAAGAAGAGCGCTTTGGAATCTCCATTACGCATGAAACGCATCATACCTGGGCTGCGTTTCCGATAACATTGTCTCTTAGCGCGCTACGAAGACTCTTCAGGTATAACTTAACTAAAGGTATACTACCACTAAAGTTATACCATTGCTAGGCGTCTTCAGGGGTATCATCCACTCGCGAGGCATAGGCGCTGAAAGGCAGAGGCGCTGGCGCCCTCCTAGCAACGGCGCTGTTTTTGGTAAAACATGATTTTGACGACTTCATTAAGTTTTGTTTTATAGAAAACTATGTTTAAAAGATATTCGTTTTGTATAACTTGTATCTTAATTTTGATCAATGTTTTATCAACTCAATTGCCAATATTTAATAAATAAGAAGCAAATATATAGCAGACAATGTAATAACCTTAGTGTAATTGTCATAATTTGTGTAGTATTTTTTTTTGTTTGAGAGTTGTATTTTTTTTGTGTATGGCTTGAAAATATTTTGCCTATCATCCGGTGGGTAGTATTACTTTTGGTTTGCGCAGTGTATTTCAGTCTGGACTCCTTTATTAATAGAGTATATAAACAGACGTTTCAATATATTGGTATTAAATGCATGTTTCTGTGAGAATTTATATTTCAAGTTTTTACTGCAAATGTCGAAATGCGCGCGCTCTTGGTCCATCAGTGCTTGAATCAATGATCACATTAGAATAAAATATCTCATAATAAAAAATACAAAATCGACTGATTTATGAATGTATATGCAGAGTTCTCATCAGTCGGAAATACAGATAAACGCTTTCATTTGTTGTATTTTTGATCCTGAAAGAAAACAGAACAACAAAGAGAGCGAATCATATGCCTACATTGAGTCTGTACGTGTTATGCTTCTTACGCGGACTTTTGGGACTCAGTTTGAAATGGTGTCAAGGCGCAATGAATGAAATGCACAAATGGTAATTAAATAGTATACCCCTGAAATGAACGAATGAATGATGATCTGCTTTTATGTAATTTTTCCTTTTTTATTCAGAATATTCACAAATGTGTTAGCTATGGCATGAAATATCTGATATTCGATTGTCAAATACATGCAAGTGGAAGTGTATTGTTGTTGAAACACCTTTATAACGATCGCGTTAGTTGAGCTGTATGCGCGATATAATTTTATGACACAAAATTTGAAATGTAGGCTTAAATCAAACACATTTTAATTCAGATTCTGTATATATATATATTCTGTATATATATAGCCTATATATATAGCCTATATATATATATATATATATATATATATATACATATATATATATATATATATCGATATATATATATATACGTATATATATACGGAAAACAAAAACAACGAAAAAAAACAGCTGGCTGACCCCTAGAGCTGTTCCAACGTCAATGAGCCTTTTTGTGTTTTTGATGTATTTTTGTGTTAAAAATCCTACAGACTCCAAACTTTTGAATGATGATGTACATTTGATTCAGTAGTGGCCGATGGTTCAGTTTTGAATGGTGCGCAATCCTGCCTTAAGCTCCTTTAATATATAGTCAAGAGAAAGCCAAATCAAATAACATTAAAGAGCAGAAATAAATGAACTAATCAAAGAGCAGTTACACTGAACGAAAAAATTAAGAGATAAAAGACTAGGCACAAGAAAACTGAGGAGAGGAATATTTCATTTTGTAATATTTTACTATTTGTGTGATCTGAAAATGACACATAAATTGTGATTGGCCACAGATAAATGTCACAGGGCATTTCATAAGAGCACGTGGACTGTCTGTCAGGTCACGTTTCTGCCTTGCATATTGTTGTGATGGCCGTTGTGCCCTTGAACAGCACACTTAATCCTTGTCTTCTCACAGTGTTATCTGTGTGTGCCGTGACCCGTATCTCTGTTTGCCAGTGAGCCAGATGAGAAACATTATATGCATTATTTATTTCTGTGTACCTCTGCAAACAAATCATGAACAATATTCTGACATGAACAATTAAACAAACCAAACAGCTCTCAAATAAAATCATTTTCTAAACAGGGACTCACTTCACTCATACCCAGACTTGCCTAGGTTTTAACATGGTCATTATCCTTTAAAGCGCACACTCCACTTTCCCCTCCTGCCCACCGAGCCACCTCATCTGGAACCCCAGGCACGAATTTGTTTCCCATCGCCGCCCAGAAGCACATCACTCAAAACTGTCACACCAACCACAGGCAGAGAGAAGAGATTATGGAGATGAAATCAATTATGCTTTAATACAGAACAGCGCAGGCCTTTCTCAGCGCTAAATCCAGAGCTGCCAAAGCACTGACTGCGATTGATTATCTCACCATTGCCTCATCTAGCTGCCGCCGTCGTGCCGTACACATACATAACAGAAGACCTCTGCGGCTTTTCAAACGGCTCTTTGTATGCCTCTCATGCAGGCTGGTTTCATATTAACTGGATATGTGAAATTTCTGTTGTAGACTGAATATCAGTATGCAAAGCAGCCAGATCTGTTTCTCCACTCTCCTCAATGTCTGTCTCTTCTTCGCTCATGACAGCCGGGCTTGTTGTTTTCTTGTCTGTCTAGGAACGGTGGTGGCCGCAGCGGAACGTACTGTGCTAGCAACATCCTGATGGAGATGATCCAGTACCAGAACATGGTGGACGTCTTCTATGCTGTCAAGACCCTTCGGAACGCTAAGCCCAACATGGTGGAGACACTGGTGGGTACAAAGGTTCAGTACCAGTGAAATCGTACAATAACAGATCTATTCAGAGACACAATAAAGAGATTATTTGTTGCAAAAAGTAAGACGAATCACAAAAGGAAGTCTTGCCTTTGAAGTAAAAATATCCAGAAAATTCACAGGCCCACTCGGTATTCCTTGGGCCCAATGAGAAGGTAGCAGGGGTTTTTAATCTTTTGGATGCCAGAGAGCCCCAAATATGATGGAAAGATAGAAAAGTGACTTAATAGTTTTATGTATAAAAACGAAATGTTAATTAAAAAAAAGGGGTTTTATATATATACTTATTTATATTATATTTTTATTTTTATAATTGTTTTTTTTTTTTGTTTTACTATTCCATCTACTTGTTTTCTTTTCATTTATTATAAAAAATGACCCTCTCACACTACCGTTCTCTATTCTTTTTCTGTTCTTTCAGCTTTTTCTATTTATTAAGAAAATGACCCTCTAATACTAGCTCTATTCTTTTTCTATTCTGTCTACTTTCTTCTTTTTATTTATTATTAAAAAAAACCTTGCTATGTGTACTGCATTAAACTATCCAAGACTTGTCACAGCATTTACATTATTGTTCTTTTTTTTTTCATTGCTTCTTTTGTTACTTAAACTTCTGTCTTGCTTGCCCCTTTATTATGTATTTCTGTTGTTATTCTTGTACTGCTGTAGATTTCCTGAGCCTTACAAAAAGCATTTGAGTGTACATTCTGTCACTGACACTTGTACATATGACAAATAAAACTTGAAACTTCTATTGTCCCCATTTGTAAGTCGCTTTGGATAAAAGCGTCTGCTAAATGATTTAATATAAATGTAATGTGAAATTTAGAAGATAACTAAATTGTCTACAAAAAAATTAAACCATATGCAAATGGAATAAATTAGTATTAATTATTGATTTCTGACGTAAAGTCTTACAGAACAATATACTGACCCCAAACCATTGAACGGTAGTGTTTACACTCAAATTATTGCCCTAATTCTCTGATTTCTCTGTGTCTGTGTAATGCAGGAGCAGTATCGTTTCTGTTATGAGCTGGTTCTGGAGTATTTGGACTGCTTGGAGGTCAGATAGCGGAACCCCCCCCCCACATGCATCCCGCCATGCTGACCTCACTGCATGGAGCAGGACCACCGGCAGGCTCACTCTCACACCCCCAATCACCTCTGCTTACCTTTTTACCTTCTTTCTGTCGTCTAACCCAGATCCTAAAGCCAAAGGAAAAGGATGGTACAAAAAAAAAAAAAATGTGGATTTGAGTTTTCTGCCTTTTACCCCAAACATCTAAATATGTTCACCGTTCTGTGACATGTCTGTTTTTTCGGTTTAGGATATTTTTAGCATATTTTCCTCAGAACAGTGAGTGATTCCAGAGCCTGGCTTGATGCGGTGTGGTTGGTTTAGCTCTGCTTGCAGAGATAGTGGGCCGTTTCTAAAAACGGCAGCTTTATTTTACACCTACCTGTTTCTCACTGGCTGGCTGGACTGAAAAGCAGAAATAAACATCACTTGGAGAAGATCTCTTCATGTGCAACACAGTGGAGCTGAGAGTCGGGCACCTTTACCGTGGCTCTTAAAAGGAGTCAGGCACCTGCCGTGCCCCTTAAAAAGCGCCAAAAGGACAAACACACACATGCATGCACACACAGATTCAACCAGCAGACAGCTTTCCATCAACTGCCTATCAAGACGCTGATGCCTCTTCAACGCTGTTTCTCCCTCATGGGTACTTTTCTCTGAAGTTTTGTTCTTGTATCATCAGAGGCGGAGTTTATTACTATATATGGTGCCATATGTCTCAAGAGGAGATTGACAGGAGAGTTGGGCGGCCACGTTGCCCCACTGTGGCTTTCCTATATTGTTGTGACTGTTGTCTTTTTTCCTCTCACTTGTATATATACTTAACGTCTGCTGGAAATCTCTTACGTCTTAAGGTGTAAGTCTCAAGTGCTAACACTGGCCCTGTGTGCTTAAAGTAAAGGAAGTACATTAACAAGGGGCAGACGTGATGGCATTCTAAAGCTTGCGGTGGATTACACCCTGACCTTTATCCTCTCACTCAATGGTTTTGAGCGAGCGCAGTTAATAGTCTTTTTACAACGGCGCTGCGAAATGGGAACGGAGGCGAAACTGTGTCAGAAGTGAGGAGAAAGAGACCAAAAGGAACACCGGCAATCTTCTTCTTTTCACTTGTAACTATTTATCGGAGTGACTCGTGTTCTTTGAGTGGATTTGTTTAAGAATTGTGCAGCTTTGCGTGTACAGCTGAATACTGGGCTCGAGATTTTTCAAAGCATTTCTTTAAGTTTACATTTACAGTCCATTTCTGTTGCATTGCAGTATGTGGTGGGCTTTATTTGCCACTTTAATAGCCGGATACACAATGCTTTATCATCTGATTGTCAAGTGTGCATTTCATGTATGGAACTGTTTTTTCAAGCATCAGATGTCTAATCCCATGTTAGCTAGTCAAATTTCTGTATCACATTTTAAAATAGTAATTTTGGCCTTTCACACCTCAGAGGTCCCTTATATATATATATGTATATATATATATATATATATATATATATATATATATATATTATATATATATATATATATATATATATAACAAAAATATATTTTTGTTTTTGCTCCACTCCTATTGAGCAACAGGTTATTTTATGCTATATTTTTTATTTTATGCAGCAGTTTTTTACACAATTTTTTTAATTAAATTTTTAGATTTTTTGTCGCCACATTATAAAAGCATATAAATCTGGCTTTTTTTAACTTGATTTAAACATTTCAACAAAGAATTTCCCATAGAAAATACATGAAAAACAGCTTATATAAAAATTGGTGTGACCTTCTGAGGGGTGAAAATCAACCTTCTTTCACTGTCTGTTGGTTGAAAATAAGTAAAGGAGCTTCAGGCTGTAATTTGTAATTAATTTGTGGAAGGTGCCAGACACTTTAGTGCAGTAAGTAGAACCGACGGCCAAGAGTTCAGTGATAAAAATACCAAATTCTATTTACCACCATTGAATTACAGTAGTTTAAACTAAAAGCACTAAATAAAATAGTTTCCACATCAGTATTACACACACACACACACATCTCTCCAATTGTTATGACCCCCAACTGTGAAATTGCCATATCAGCAAGATGCCAAGTTAGCAAACCACAGAGGCGTTTTCTCAACGATTAAATTACTCCGCATAAACCATCTCAGATGTCAGCCTGCCTCAGTCCACACTGACTGGCGGCTCACGACCGCATCGAATGACTGATGGTGTTAACAAGCTGTAGTAGTTATAGGGACAGTTCTCTCAAAAATGAAAAATCTGCCATTGTTCCAAACGTGACTTTATTTCTACTGTAAAACACAGGATTTGGGACGATATGACAGAATTGTCATTTTTGGAAAAAATTTTGTTCTAAGGTAGCCAGAGAAAATATTGCCTGAACAGATTACACAGACAATGTTGTGACTTTTTCTTTTTTTTTACCAAATCCCCCTTTGGACTTTCTTGGAAAGTGCCTGGACACTGGAAAGTATGTGTACATATAGATGTATATTTGTGTTCTGTGAATAGTATGTGAATAAAGTTTGTTCGACCAGATTTATCAATTTAAAAGTAACAGAAAGAGTTGAATGTACTGTTTTAAGACCTGTTTCCTAAACATTCTGCCAAAAGATCTGACACATGCTCAGTCAGCTGAGGATTTCTAAAAGCCATTCCAAAGTCGCCCCTTCAGAAGGCCCATTCAGTCACTTTAAAACCCTCCAATGATTGTTTTTTTTTTTTTTTTTTTTTTTTTTTTTTAAATATATAACCATGCTCATTCCAAAGACATTAGCCAACTTCTAATGGTCTCTATAGTCACCGCATAACTATCCCTAGTGTGTCACTATGAGAGAGGAAGGACTTTAGCCACTCTTGAAGCTGTTGAGCCAGGTCCTTGTTTTTTGTGAGTTTTGTTTCTTTATTTGTTTCCTTCCAAGTGTTTCTGTATGATACTGAATGATCTGAAAAAGAACTGTGTTTTTGACCATGTGTTTGTGGGACAGGAAGAGGACACAGAGGCATATATCTCTTGGGGAACTGAGGGTTGGGGTGGGACGGGTGTTCAAACTACAATAAAATGTTCTAAGACTGTAATTGTGTTATTGGAGCATTCATTTATTCAACAACAGTTAAATGTACTGGGTGTTATGGCATAACAACGAAAAATTATTTTTGCATTTTTTCATCTTAATTGTTAATGTTAATTTCTACATATATATTTTTAGTTTTCAAGTTTTTGTATTTGTATTTTCAACAAACATGAATTAACAATGAACAATATTGAATGAATAATAATATAAAATGTACCTATACTTTAAAACAAAAAAAGCAAAGTTGTAAATAAAACAAAGGTTAAAGGTTTTAATGTTAATTCTAAATACTAATTTAGTTTTTCCACTTAAAAAATTCACATTTAATTCAATACGTTATTTGCCATTTCTTTGTAAATCATTTTCAAATTTACTAAATTTCTGAGTGAGTTTTTCAGTATAGATCAATAAATGCTATAAATCTAGTTTATTATTAGTTTGATAACTAATGCATTAGCTATTGTTAACCAATTAAACCATATTATTGTTTTCAAATATATACATTTTGTGTAAAAATAAGTTCTAATTCAATTTAACCTGTGTTGAGAACTGTTGATGTTGATGTTACAATATTTTAATTTAGCTTAGAAAACTCGTTTTATCTCTATATATAAAAATGTGAATATATATATATATATATTATATTTACATTTTTATATATGAATATGTCATGAAAATGACCTCTGAGGATTAATATTAGCATTAATATTACTATACTATTGTTGCAGTATTCATCTTGTTGCTTGGCCAATTGTACTGTGCGCTGCTGCTGTGATGGAATTTTTATATATATTTTTAGTGGTAACTTTACGTAGGTTCATACAGGTAAGATTAAAACGTAATTTCAGCTCAAATCAATGTTTCATGTTCACAGCTTTATTTGTTTGGTCACCCTATCTGTGTTTATTTTGTGATAATGACGGGCCGGCTGTACATTATCCCTTGCTTATTGTAAACATTGTTTATAAGAAGTCATGGCATTTGCAACTGTGCTGTGGAATTGTTGAAAACCCATTACCAGGCAGACAGTCCATAATTATGTGGAGTCTGGGAGAGAAGTGAGGGCTCCGATTGTTCTTGGGCACATCCTAAATGGAACTTGAACATAAAGACTGTGACCGCACTGACATTTCATATCCTCGTGCTTTGTCAGCCAGATCTGCTCTTGTGGGATGGACTCACAGTCTCTGCTGATTCATTAGATTCTCTCGCCCTTTTTAGACCACCGTCTGTCTGCCTTTCCATCCTTCCCTCCTGTCCTTTCTCAGTCTGGTGGTTCTTATCACTGTCTTTCTATCTCTGTAATGTCTATTTTTTGTACTCCATCTCTCTTACACCCGCCCTAGCTCTCTCAGTCACTCCTTTTTTATATTCCCCCCATTTCCTGCCATGGATGTGAAGTGGCTGCAGACCGCAGGCTTTCTCCTATGACATACAGTAGCTCGTGGAGGAGATGTGAATTATTCAACAGGCCTGCAAAGTGATCCAGTGGTGGCTCTTAAAGACATGCCAGATTAATTAGAGGACAAGACCTCCTCTGTCATAGCGCATATACAGTAGTGAACTGCAGTGTGAGGAGTTACTAGCTAAAAGTAGCAATGCTACTAACTGCATCTTTCTTTGGTGTGACAGCCTGGTGTGACTACATCTTTCTTTGGTGTGCTGTTTTCAAACCTTTGTAGGTTTTTATAAGAACAAGCCACTTTTACCAGCAAAATGTTACAATACTGTTTTCAGTGTCACTTTGTATTGAGCAGACAGATTTATAACTGTGCAAGGTAGTCTAATTCAATCTAAAATGTCCTTTCTACCCCCATTAAAAGTTCATTTGGGTTCATTTGAATGGTTTATATAAGTAGATTGCTTCATTTGGCTTAATTTTCCTTTTTTAATGTTGAAATGGTTAAATGCGACTGTTCATGACTGTTTTTGGAATCAGTTACATACTCATTTTTGGTTTTAGTATAAAAGTTTTTAGTAGGGTCGTAATACCAATTACCCATTTTATACATTTTCATGTATTTTTATTTTATTTTATTTTCTATTCTGTTCTATTTTATTTTTATTCTGTTTTATTCCATTTTATTTTATTTTAGGCCAATATTAAGAAAACTGTTGCTATCAGTATTATAAAACAGCTGCAAACTTATATAGTGCTGCAGTTATATTGTATTTCTGTAGGCCACCCCAGACGTTAACATCACCTTGATTCTCCTTTGACAAAAACACGAGGTTTGATTGATTTATGTTTAAAACATGTTCTTCATGATGATCTTCTCAAGTACACACAATGTTTATGAATTGTGAAAATACAATTGGCAGAAGTAAAAAGCTAAATGTAAGCTATAAATAAACTACACCATTAGTCTTTCGACAACTCTTTCAGTCTTCACTTAAATACATTTCAGTATCAATGGAAGTGATACTTATGAAAATTCAGTATCAATTTTCATAAATCAATGGAAGTGCAATTGCCGGGTGGTAATCTAAATATGGCTGGATGTCACCTAATTCATATTCACGAGCCAGAGCGATGGGATGTATACATGCTGATACCCCTAGTGCTTTTATAGCATTTTATAATGCCTCTAGTGCTTGCACTTTAACCCTTGAGATTCATTTATTAAACCATAATTGTTTTTGAACTAGATAAATACAGCTTTTATTAAATTATGAATTGTATAGGCCTGACATGATCATTTTAAAATATGTTTGGCCTCTGTGTTATATTTTCACATGGGTAAAACATGATCATGATCAATTTAGCATTTACAATATTTTCTCTTGCCTATTTGATAATATATTTATTTTTTATTTTATTTTCCTTTCCTTTTTTTTTTTTTTTTTTGAACATGCATTTAAATAAATAAATAGAGTAAAAGTTGTTATTCAGTCCCTGAAAAAGAAAACAGTATCCTATCAGAATTCAGAATGGAAAATGTACCCTCATTCTTCCAAAAGGATCCTTCAGCATTCCGTTACCATTGCAATTTTGCCCCTCTTTGAGGTTCTTCAGACATTCTGCTGATCTGGGGCCACAGATGCTAATCTTCTGTCCTTGGAGAGGTCATACTGTAGACACTCGGTCTCTCCCATCTTTATCCCGTCTCTGTTTTCATGCTGAGGTTCTTAAACTCACAGATGTAAGTGCCAGTGCTCTCCTCTGGGCTTTGAAGTGTTACTTCTCTATGCAAATTCTAGGTTTGCTATGTATATCGCACACTTACCAACAAATGTTTGCCTTTCAGCCGTAATCTCTTCCCGTTGCTGTGTAGAGCAGGTGGAAACATTCTTGGCGCTGTGGTTCGGTGCCTTGTAAAGTGGGTAGAAGAGACCCCAGCCAGATGGCCTGGTTTTGGACGTTCCTGGTTGACAGATCCTATGGTCGTCCAAACGTGCCCTCTTATCTCGTCCGGTTTGTACGCGCAGGGCTCTCTGGAGGTGGTTGAGCGGCCTGCTGTTCCAGCTCAGTGCCTAGGATAGTGTACACATAGCTTGGAGGCAGATAGCCAGGTGCAGTGGACACATGGATGAGTTCCATTCCTCCATTTCTTTATCTTCCCTCCACCCCGTGAATCTCCAAAACCTGTTACAGAGCGATGGCTCGCTGTATGAGGCACAGGTCCGCACCATCTGTTTCTCCTCAGCTTATCTGTGTGAGAAATGCTGCTCTGCTTATCAAGTGAGGCTTTCACTGTTAATGCAAAAAAGCACTTGTTTTTTTTTTTTTTTCAGGAAAGAATGGATGGTGTGCTTAAAGGGCATCCCTGATGAACACCTTTGAAACTATGGAAATGTAATTATTTCCTGTTTATTAATTACAGTCTACTTTGATTTTTTTTTAATGTTTAGTTGTTACTTTAAGTATTTGAGTTTTTATTAGAAGATTCAATTAAAGTTTAGCTCTTCTCTTTTCACCAAGATTTTTCTTTTTCAACTAATAATACGGAAAAAATGGTTTCTGAACACCAAATTAGCATATTACAATGATTTCTCAAGGATCACGTCACACTAAAAACAGAAACGTTTCCATCAGAATAAAAATGTAAATATATATTAAGATAATATAAGTATAAATAGTGCTAATATTTCACACTATTATGTTTGTTTTTATTGTATTTTCTGTTTCTACTTCTTTCAAAAACAAGTAAAAATATTACTGGCCTGTACCGTAGTGTATATGGTTTAAGTTAGTTTTCCTAGATATACTATAGATAGTTTTCCAACTGATGACCAAAATAATGATTTATTGATCATCAAAATGAGCTCAATAATCTCATATTTATGATACACTGCCTTTGCATATAAAATGTAAATTTGAACATATAAATTGAGCTAATTTACAGACTGATAATTATGACTGCACATAATATTATCTAAAAAGTCTGCAAGCACTTGATCAAAAACCATTCATGCACTTAATATACTCCCTACTATGGCCATTATAAAATCTACTCCCTACTGTTTTATTTTTGCTTTGTTAACTTCTGTACTACAGTAGCTCATATTTTTCTGGCTAAAATGGAAATCTGAAGCACCCTATTGTTAGTCTCTGGTTTGGTTGACTTGTCTGTCCTCATTTGTAATTCTCTTTGGATAAAAGCATCTGCTCAATAATAAACAGCCTAATGTGAAACAGCTTTCGAATAGTTGTATAAATGTTACAAAATCTTGTTCTGATATTTTATTCTAAAGAAACATTTTTGAGTGTGTGATCTGTTTATGAATAGAAATCCTATGCCAAGGGCAGAACTTCAGAAAGTGTCCACCTACCATTAAAGGCAAAACTTTGAGAAAATAGAAAAAACTTTTAATGGCTTGCCTTTTACAATTTTCTCTCTGAAAATGATTCATTTTGCACTCTAGCAAAATTTCATGAATTTAGAATAGAGTCAAATGCGCATATGATCAATGTCCAGCAATATCACCTCATTTCACTTTTCTCATTGATATTTAAACTGTCTGTATGCAACACCGCCAGAGAGGCATCAATACAGGTACTGTTGATATTTCTTTTATTTCTATCATATATTTAGAGCCTAACAGAGTAATTTGTGGTGAATAATATCTTGACCCACCTTTAACTTTAACTACAACTGCAGCAAAGCATAATTATCTACAAATGAATGTGAACTTTAGTGAGGCATTTCATCATGTATCATTTCCTAGAGCTACTTCTAGCTGACATGGCTTTATGTTTACATTCTACACTTTACATTCTTGACCAATTATTTCTTTCACTACTGGTTTGTAAAATGGTGTTATACCAGAGGATTTAGAACTTGTTTTTGATTATTGAGTGCTAGCATGCAATACTGAGAATCAATAAAAAGTCCCTGATAAGAAATTAGCAATAGAGAAATGGAGTCACACATCAAATTAATTCATAATGGGACAGTCTAAAAAAATAAAATAAAATAAAAGATGAACAGGCTTAACACATGTAATGCCAAGTAGCATGAATAGCTATTACATTTTGTACTGTGTGTTTATTATAGGTTAAATATATGATCTAATATTACCCAAAGCAATATATTGGACAGCTTTGTTGCTGTCAGGGAGCATAGCAGATTGTCTAATGTTAAGTTGATATATCACCAGTTATGTACATGGACTGAAACCAGTGCTTTCCAACAACATAATGATCACAGTGAACTTCCTAAGGGCTCTGGGGATGAGCCAAGACAAGTCTATAAAAAGGTCAATTCAAATGGAATAAAATGGTGCTGGACAACAGAACAAATGGCAAATTATACAGTCTTTGCTCTGTATTGATTAAAGCATAATAGAGCCGGCTTGTATTCAAACACCCCCATAACTGTGAAATAATGCTTTGTGGGTTACAGTCATGTTTTCTGTACAACTCATAAACCAGAAATTGACCAGAAGTGTTGGGATGAAGAGCCTTGGTTCACATAGCTTTAAAAATGATTTGAACAAGCCAAAAAAACAGAAAAAGATATTGCACCTGATCAAATTTTGTAGATGTGAATGTGTACACCGATTCAGCAGACCACATTCATCTGTGCAGACTGAGGAACAGAGCTGAAGCACAACCAAAACAATTTTACATATGTCCTCTGTATCCCATGCTGCAATGTGGTCTTTGACAAGCAGCTAAAAATACTACAGTAAAGTATTGTAAAGTCATTTTTAGGTCAGCTGGTCCACTTACAGTCAGAATGCAGTTCACCAAAACTTCTAATGACTCTCAGTTGAGAGCTTCTCTGAGGTACGAGGACCTCAGACTGAGCCCCATTCAAAAGGACATCCCAGTCTCTAACTAGCTCTCGCAGAATGAAAGAGGTCTGCTGAGCCCTGAGGGTGACATCCAATAGTGCTGGTCTGGAGCGCTCCTGCTGCTCCCTACCCCACAATGCTTTGCTTTATCACGCCATGTTCAATGCAATTCTGGCTGTAGTGTCTGTCAGCGTGACTGACTCCTGGCAAATTGGTCCGAGCCTGCCGAGGTTGGGCACCAGTACCTGTGGAGAGACGTTTTAGCACCTCCTGGTGATCTATGGCATTACTTTCCTTTTTAATTAGAGGCGAGGAACAGCATGTCCTTCCCTTTGGTTTGAACTCCCGTTGAAGCTTGAAATGGTTGACTGACAGAGCCGGATGATGGTGTGGAATGGGATCTGTGTGTGTATGAGGGGAGAAATAAAAGCTAAATGAGGAGTCAGTACTCTCTTTGCCATGAACTCCTTAATATTAGACTTTTTTCAGGTTTCACTAAACAGAGGAGATGCTTTGTAACATGCCTACAGAGACTCTTGTCAGACAGGATTAGAGGAATAATTTATACTTGTTTTTTTTGCTTCACTTCATCACTCTTTCTTCTTGTACCTCCCTCTAACTATGCTCCCTTGTGTAGGAGGAGGAAGGTCACCTCATTTAAAGTGGATTTGGACTCACAGCAGTTGGGGGATGTGGGAAAGAGTGATAATCTTCCTCTCTATCTCTCTCCATCAGTGCTGCTCTGCCACAAAACTCTCCTGCAAGGGCAAATGACAGACCTTAAAGTGTCATGTTGGTAATACTGTGTCATGGGCTCCTAATCTAACATGAACATGTTGTCGGAAAACATGATTCTTGCTTCTATTAAATGATGTGTTTGGATTTCTATATAGCTTACACACTACTGTTCATAGGTTTTGGGGTTGGTAAGATTTGTTTTTGTTTTGCTTGTAAAGGCTGCTTTATTTAATAAAAAAAAAAAATAAGAATCACTTTTCTATTTTAATACATTTTAAAATGTAATTTATTTCTGTGATGGCAAACCTGAATTTTCAGCAGCCATTACTCCAGTCTTCAGTGTGACATGATCATTCAGAAATCCTTCTTATATGCTGATTTGGTGCTCAAGAGATATTTTGTATTATTAATGTTGTAAACAGTTTTGCTGCTTAATATTTTTAGTGTAAAAAGTTCAAAAGAACTGCATTTATTCGAAATACAAATCATTGTAAATGTCTTTACCATCACAAAAGCATTAAAACCTTACTGACCCCCCCCCCAAACTTTTGAACAATACATATAAATTAATTTTAGCAGCCTAATGTAGTCATATTCTTTCCTAGCTGGATAACCTTCTATGTGTGCCAAAATATGGTGTATTTACCGCAACAAACAGTGCAGGAAAAAGCATTAAGATTTTAATATGATTTTAATTTATTATTACATCTGGCTGCCAAACATGAATAATTTTCTTAAAATATGAAACAACTGTGAACGGGATGCAGTGTACATTAATTTCCGAACATTGGTTTGGCTGGTGGACATTCATGGAAGTGTTTCAAGAAGGAGTCAGTGGATAAGAACAGGAAACCCTGTCAGGTGCTGTCTATCACTTCAGTCAAAAAACATTTTTCATTCAAACACAAACGGACCCCATAGCCATCAGTAGCCTTACTTAAGACCTGCCATCTGACAAGGCTGACAGACAATCCTGGAGAAATAAATGGGATGACAGAGCAGATTCTTTGAAGAGACAAGCAAAAGACAAGAGGGATGATTTTCAGCTTTGCATCCATTAAGCAGTCAGTCATGTGGACCGAAGAATGAAGCAAAGACATGCCATGAAATCTGCAAGATAGCTTAACTGCCATCTGTGTCTCTGGGATGCCTCCATTTTTGGCATTCCTCTCA
Source organism: Cyprinus carpio (assembly GCF_018340385.1). Lineage (NCBI taxonomy): Eukaryota > Metazoa > Chordata > Actinopteri > Cypriniformes > Cyprinidae > Cyprinus > Cyprinus carpio. The sequence continues at coordinate 19,913,970 of NC_056612.1, read as the reverse complement.
TGTCAGAAGACATTGGGTTATATGTTGAAAAACTTGATTTCTTTTCCCTGTTTTCTTTGAAGGGATAGTTCACCCAAAAATGTATCAAGTATCAAGTCAGATGAAAACGCAAGCTAGATTGTGTGGGAGCTAACTATTTTTCATACTGCTTTTGTTCTATATTAAAATATCTAAATTGCAATGTGTAGGACTATGAAACATAGCAACAGTGAAATATCAATGTGTAAAAATAGCCTACAGGTGCCTTATGTGATGTAATGTTTTTAAAACTATGTGTGAGTTGCTTTGGCTGTGTTCTACAGAACTTTCTGAGAATGCAGCTCATACAATCATACAATCAAACTCTGTTTGATTATAATTTACCTAATGAGTTCCATTAAATAGAGGTTGTTGTGGACTTCACTTGAAATGTGCCTCTGGGATGTGAGCCGCTTATAAGTCTGTGTAAAAAGCCAAAATATCTTGATAAAGAGCATGCAGAACATTCGCACATTAATGAAAGCTGGTTTAGACAAAAATAATCAAAGATAAGGTGAATCGCGTGGGTTAGTATTCCATTCATGTGCTTTCTTTTCTTTTTTTTTTCTTCAGGTAAGGATCAAGCATCTCACATTATTGTTTTTCTGTATAAATAAAAGCCACAGTGCTTTAAATAATATACAGCTATTTCACCAAATTAGTTTTGTGTTGCTGATTTGTTTGTAAAACTTACATTTTAAGACAAGTTGATCTTACCAGCATTCATGCATGTAATGGCACAATCCAAATGAAGCAATTGCATGCTTGTTTAAAGGTAAGAAGGTGAAATCTGCCCACTTGATGACAAATGGGGGCGTCTCCAAACTAAAAATAAACACCATAATTAAAGCTTTAATGACATTCTTCCACATTTACATATTTCATGATTATCAGGTTATAATGATGATCATAATTAATCAAAGGACAAAAATGGCTCGTAAAATACCCAAGGGTCTCACTCGTTTTTATGTTTGCCGCATTTTCTATTTTAGTGCGGCTGGTGGTGAGAGGTAATTCTCGGCCAGCCATGTCTTGACCTCCTATTTCACTTCCTGGTGTGTCTGTTGTTTGTTGGGGCTGCTGCTGTTTTTGCCTGTACTAAAACCACATACTCAAAACATACCAAGTTAACAATCACTAGCATTCAAACTATGTGAACTGGTCAGCAAACCATTAGGTCAGTCATCTCAGCTCTTTAGAACATTTTCTGCTCAATTTGCCATTTTTAGTGAATGCGATCGATTGTACTTGCTGAAAAAGATACCTGCCACTGAATGCTGGGATATCATTGTCTTCGTACTCCGGTGTGAAGCTTAGTTTACTAAGTACTACTTCTCTTCACTTTTTTGTGTGTAAGTAATATGTCCAAAATAGCCCAATTAATTCAATATAAAAGACTGATAATTTCTAACCAACTTGGTACACCCTATATGTTGTTTTTCTTGTTTACTTCTATGCCTTTGAAGTCAGCCTCAACATAATTGGCGACTTGTGCAGGATTTGAACCCAGTGACCTCTCGCACAACATAAAGGAATCAACTCCGACCACCAGCACCTCTAGATGCCGTAAAGTAAGCTTTGTAACAAATGGAACACAACAGCTGCACAAAGGTGAAATAAACAAAATCAAGAAAGCAACAGTAGAGCAGTGTTTTTTAAATCCAGTTTTCTTCCACTTGTGGGTCACAAGCTCATAATGGGTTGTATTTCTGTTCTGACTGGGTCGCAGAGAGCAGACAGTATAAAAAAAAAAAAACAATCATTGGAACCATATAATCATGCACACTTATGATTGCTCAATCGATATGGTTTGAAAGTGAGAAAAAGAGAACGCTTACAATATCTTTGTTGTTGATGTATAAGGCCATGCATCCAATCAAATCCTACATTTTGCTGGAATTTCATCTGTCACTTTGTTGAAGCCAGTCAAATAAAACACATTTGAGGTTTGCGACATTGGCAGGTTGTGTGACATGACGTCATCCTAAAAAATCAACAAAATTTCACAAGGTAAAAGAAATTGCACTTGGACTAAACCTAAAAATCAGTTTAAAGTTTGTTGAAAACCATAGTTCTACATGTAACCTACTCATCAAAACGTCATAAGATGGAGAGAGTTTGTTTGATGGCTAGAGCTTTTAGTCTTCAGTCATACTAGCTGTTAGCCAGAGTTTATTAATCTGAAGAACTCTTCCATTTTCTTTCTCTCCTCAGGTTTCAGCGCTGGTTCAAGAGCCACTGAGGCTTTAGCTGCAAGTGATTGGACCATTGCTATAGACATTTCCTGCTGTGGTTCCGGGGAATGGAAAAGCAATTCCACGCTCGGGCCGCACTGAATCCGTCTCTGTCAGTTCCGCCGCCGGTTACTCTAAAATCAGTCGGGCCCACGTGCCTCTCCAGCTTCTGATCAGGCTGACGCAAAGAGGCACG